>NC_068939.1:24637206-24802206 GCF_016801865.2 Culex pipiens pallens
AATGTATTAATTTTATAATAAATTATTGATTCCCTGACATATTCCCACATAATACTATAAAACTACAAAATGTTTTAAATAAATCCTATTGTAAAATAATTTATCCTTTTTTTCAACTTTTCCAGGAATTTTCGAACTTCAAATTTTAGTAATATTTTTGCTTAAAATGGAATTACTCTCAAAAACTTTATAAATTTGGAAAAGCAACTAGTAGTCAAGAACAGAACCTTGGGTTTTAAAGACAACTAAGGTCATGATTCGAAATCCTGACACTTAGTAGCATTTCATATTTGTTTTAGCTGGCAGAAAAACATGTATTAAAAGTTGAAAATGTAGAAATATCATCAGGATGTAGTATAAATAGTCCATTTCAAGAGAATGCATGCAAAATATGTATTTTCTAACTCTTTGGAGTGTTGCTCGGGGACGGCCCAGCATTATATGTGTTGGTGAGAACTGCAGATCGCTGAAATGTATACACGCGGCAAAAATGATCTACGGGATTGCTGCAAAAAATGTAATAAAATGTGACATTTTCTGCAGCAAATCCCCTGTTGCAGATTTTGAGATATATTTTTCCTTTGGGTGTATGAATCGCACAAATTTGGACGGAAATTTCAGTTAATTGCATTCTTAAGGTCTCAAATAAACTGTTAAGAGCAGTTCTCTCAGATTTCTGTCATTCGATTTTTTTTAGTATTTTTTTAATTCGACTGAAACCAAACATTCAATATTACGCCTTTTTAAAATGTTAGTCTTGGTTTAAAAAATTTGAAAATATTTTTTTCGAAAAGATCGGAAAATTTCACGAATGTTTCATATTTTAACATTGAAAATCGGACCATTAGCTGCTGAGATGTTGACATTAGAAAATGGTGTGTTGTTTGGGTGAGACTTAGAAAACATCAATTTTCATGTTTTTAAACCTTTGCATGGCAATATCTCAGCTACTAAGGATCGTATCAACAAAGTTCAAAAATGCAAAATATAGAGAATTTTCTCAGCTTTTCAAACATATTTTTTTTCAAATGTGTGCAAACATGTGCACTTATTTAAAAAAAATATGAAAAACTGCGACTTTTTTTAAAAAAGTCACCTAAAAACAGATTTAATTTGAAAACGGTGCACTTTATCAAAATTTCACTAAAGTACTTTTGATCGAAAATTTGATTTTACAACGAAAAATGAAGTTGAAACATTTTTGCGACCAATTTTTCGATTTTTTGAAAAAATCAGTATTGATTCAAAAATTCATAACTCGGTCAAAGATTTTTTGCCCATTCTGGAAATTTCTGAAAAGTTGGCATTTGATGTCTTCTAAAACATATCAAAACATAAAAAAAAATAGTGTGTTTTTACAAATCAAGTTTTAGTGACAAAAAGTAAAAAAAAATCACAATTTTTTTTTTACCGTATGTCATTTTTTTTTAGTGTAGTCCATATCCATACCTACAACTTTGCCGAAGACACTAAATCGATCAAAAAATTCCTTTCCAGATGTAATATTACCTTGATTTTTTTTCTGTGTAATCAAATTTAAAATATATGTAAAATAATCCTTTATTAGTTTTGCAAATATAAGAACAGTAGTTGTTCGGTAACTGGGCGTTGTTTAACTGGGCTGCTTTCTAACTGGGCTCTCGATAACTGGACCGTAGACCAGTTAAAAAGCAGACAAACGTCAAAAAACTCAAACAAACCAGAATGACCGAGGGGTTAATGGATGCAAAAAACATATTCAATAAATAAAAAAACTTTTTTCAAACTTTTGTTTAATTTCAAGTTAGAATTGAAGAAATATGAAAAAAGCATTGCAAACAAATTTGAGTAACTTTTATTTTTACATTTCACCTGGAAAATATTATGCATCGGTGGTCCCCTCGTTATATTTTGTTCAGCTCAGTTAACGAGCAACATTCAGTGACTGGGTACGTTCGCAGCCCGGTTACCGAACAACTACTGTACATTGATTAAACTTTCTTTTTTGCTTGTAACATTTTTTCCCTTTTTTTTAAATATAATAATTTGAAATTTTTTAAAACGAGCATTCTCAGAAAATGATTTTTACAAATCTATAATTTTTGCCTAATAAAATTATAGAATACATGAAAAAAAATTAAATCAAATCAAATATAACTTTAGCATCAAACGTTTTTTTACGAATAAAAAAATAACTAATAATGTTGATTGAATATTCTTAAAAAAAAAACCATTTCAAATGTATTCTTTCTAAACTCAATATTTCTTTGACACGACATAAAAATGTCATGAAAATAAAAAAAATGCATCAATTTCAAAAATGTGGTTGAGTTCTTTCTACCACTTGGGAATGGAATTTTTGCAAAATACTCAAATGGTTATCAAAAAATGTAACTTGCCTTTTTTATGACAACATTTGCTTGTTTGTTGTGAACACCACCGCTTTTTTGAAGAATTACTTTTTAGTTTTCTTTTTGTTTGTCTTTATTCAAATAAGGAACTCTCTTTATTTAATTTAAAAATTAACTTTTGATGGTTTGGTATGGATATTATTTAGAGTAAAGATGTTTTTTTTTGTTTCAACAGTTTTTAATAACTTTTAATGTTTTATAAATACTATTGGAAAAGAAGATAACGCTCTTTATATCATTATTTTTTAATGTAATTGAAAACTTGTTCGTCATTTTTTAGGGAACTTAGCATGAGGACTCCTCAGTAGGCTGGATTCCATAGTTATTCAAAAAACTAACCCCGAAGACAAAACAATCAACAAACGCCCAAAGGTATACTATCTGCATCGCAAGCGCTTTTTCCAAACATCACGCTTTACGCCTGAAGTTAGGCACTTGGAACATTTTCCAAATTTGACGTGGAAGATTTATGAAATTCAAATGTGTTATCAACCAAGCGTCTCCATCAGAATGCAAATTATCGTTCAAAGAAAATTATATTTTTTTCAATGTTGGTAGAAGTTGTTGCATTTCGATTTCATTAAAAGGCATTCTTTCATTGTATGACATAGTCAACGCAAATCCATTTTTTATTATTTATTATTAGAACTTATTGTATCAACAAAAAAATATATATAAATTTCAGAACTCACTACATTATCTTGCTTTAATTTTGATGCACAATCACCTTCCCCCTCATCACTAGTATTTGCATTGATTTAAGGGTTAGTTTACTGAACGTTTTGTTTCTCCTTAGTGAAAAGCTGGAAAAATCATTGTTTTTTTTCAAACAAAGTAAATAAGACAAACCGAACTGCAGGATGCACACACAAGTCAGAATATTCTCTACCAGAAATAACACGCTTACTACCTTATTTCGATCCAGACTAATCTCACCGGTTTATTATGGTTTTTCTTTTAGTTTTTTGGAAATAGGTTGTTGTTAACCATCATCGTTGATATACCATTTTTACATACAATATGGTGTTGTTGTTGTTATTTTAAGTGCATTTGTTTCTGAAGCTAGCCTTGTCCGTGAGAGAGATGCGGGGCAGCACAGCTCCGGGGATTTGCGAGCATGCGAAAGGGGGGGGACAGGGTGTAAAGTAAAGTAAAGGTCAGTTAGGGATTCTCCTTAGTTCGCCCACGACATCAGCTCCTTCATGTCCGGATCCTCGTCGTCTTCGGTGACAGCTGAGTTGGGAAGGACAAACAATGAATGAATGAAGAAACAGATGAAAAATCGTGACCAACTCACCCTTCTTTTTCTCCTTCTCTTTCGCCTTGCTGGGCAGATCCGTGGATGGCACGTCCGGCAGCTGGTCCGTCTCCGGCTGCACGCCGAGCAGCTCCTTGTCCAGCTCTTCCTGCTCGAGCTCCTCCAGCTCCTTCTCGAGCTCTTCGTCGTCGACGTCCTGGCCGAATCCGACCGCCGACGAGATGGCGGTGGAGATTTCGTTCGCCATGTCGTTCTGCTCCGCAATGTCGTCCATCATGTCGTGGACGTCGTCAACGTTCATGTTCTTGTGGGCCGACTTGAGCGCGTCCGCCGCGTTCTTCATCGTCGTCAGCACCGCCGTGTTGGTGTTGGCGTTCTCCAGCGCCTCCCGCTGCATCTCGATCGTGGACAGCGTGCCATCGATCTGGGTCAGCTGCTTCTCGTAGCGCTTCTTCCGCTTGAGGGCCTGCAGGGCAGCTGTTGACAAGAGTTAATATAACCGAGAGTTATGAGTCACCTCCCCAAAAAGCTCAATCAAGCTTGACCAAAATTGAAACAATCTTTCGCACTATCACACTCAACTCGAACCTTGAGCAAAAATTTGATAGTCTTCCTACCAGCAAAAGTGTCCCACCTGTTTGTCCCCAACTCTCCCCCTTCACACCCCGTACCTCTCTTATTTTTGGTTCCATTCTTCCGCGCCGTGTCCAGCTCGACTTCGATCTTTTTCTCCAGAAATTCCTGCTTTTTGGTGAGCATATTTTCGATGTCGCGCAGCTTCTGAATGGCCTCGCTGGGCGTAGGCGCCGGTTCGCCCTTTTTGCCGGAGAAAATCTTGCCGAAGAAGCTCATTCTGTGGCGATTTAGTTGTTGCTGCGACTGTCGCGATCCAAGGTCTTCCTGGTGGGAAAACGCAAAATTTAATTTACGTCCAAACACGCGCTAATTTACGTAAATTCAGCGACAAAGTCAACATTTCAATGCAACACAAAAATTACCTTATCTCACGGGTGGTGCACTCGCGCTTCACGCACTGAAAATCGCAAAGTTGGACCAGAATTTTGCGATTTATTTGCCAGACGAAAAACTTTTCTTTCTTCAAACTTCACTTTGCTTTTTTTTTGATAGTCGATGCGATGCGTCACTTCGTCGAGAAAAACATGCGAAATCGAAATGACAGTTGAATCGATGAACCCTGGTGGTAAAGCTGGTCGATGACACGTCCCTGACTGAAGAATGTCGTACGTCGTACGAATCGCCCGACAATAGCTCGACACGCACGACAACGATTTTTTTTATCGTTTTTCATGAAAATCGACTTTATATTTCTGTCGACGCGAACAGTTTAACAGTTGTCAGCAGTTGAACTTGTTTTGACTTGATCAAATTAAAATAAAATATATATATATTTTTTATTATTTGTAAATTCTAAAATTCTAAAATTGTAAAATTGTAAAATTGTAAAATTCTAAAATTTTAAAATTCTAAAATTCTAAAATTCTAAAATTCTAAAATTCTAAAATTCTAAAATTCTAAAATTCTAAAATTCTAAAATTCTAAAATTCTAAAATTCTAAAATTCTAAAATTCTAAAATTCTAAAATTCTAAAATTCTAAAATTCTAAAATTCTAAAATTCTAAAATTCTAAAATTCTAAAATTCTAAAATTCTAAAATTCTAAAATTCTAAAATTCTAAAATTCTAAAATTCTAAAATTCTAAAATTCTAAAATTCTAAAATTCTAAAATTCTAAAATTCTAAAATTCTAAAATTCTAAAATTCTAAAATTCTAAAATTCTAAAATTCTAAAATTCTAAAATTCTAAAATTCTAAAATTCTAAAATTCTAAAATTCTAAAATTCTAAAATTCTAAAATTCTAAAATTCTAAAATTCTAAAATTCTAAAATTCTAAAATTCTAAAATTCTAAAATTCTAAAATTCTAAAATTCTAAAATTCTAAAATTCTAAAATTCTAAAATTCTAAAATTCTAAAATTCTAAAATTCTAAAATTCTAAAATTCTAAAATTCTAAAATTCTAAAATTCTAAAATTCTAAAATTCTAAAATTCTAAAATTCTAAAATTCTAAAATTCTAAAATTCTAAAATTCTAAAATTCTAAAATTCTAAAATTCTAAAATTCTAAAATTCTAAAATTCTAAAATTCTAAAATTCTAAAATTCTAAAATTCTAAAATTCTAAAATTCTAAAATTCTAAAATTCTAAAATTCTAAAATTCTAAAATTCTAAAATTCTAAAATTCTAAAATTCTAAAATTCTAAAATTCTAAAATTCTAAAATTCTAAAATTCTAAAATTCTAAAATTCTAAAATTCTAAAATTCTAAAATTCTAAAATTCTAAAATTCTAAAATTCTAAAATTCTAAAATTCTAAAATTCTAAAATTCTAAAATTCTAAAATTCTAAAATTCTAAAATTCTAAAATTCTAAAATTCTAAAATTCTAAAATTCTAAAATTCTAAAATTCTAAAATTCTAAAATTCTAAAATTCTAAAATTCTAAAATTCTAAAATTCTAAAATTCTAAAATTCTAAAATTCTAAAATTCTAAAATTCTAAAATTCTAAAATTCTAAAATTCTAAAATTCTAAAATTCTAAAATTCTAAAATTCTAAAATTCTAAAATTCTAAAATTCTAAAATTCTAAAATTCTAAAATTCTAAAATTCTAAAATTCTAAAATTCTAAAATTCTAAAATTCTAAAATTCTAAAATTCTAAAATTCTAAAATTCTAAAATTCTAAAATTCTAAAATTCTAAAATTCTAAAATTCTAAAATTCTAAAATTCTAAAATTCTAAAATTCTAAAATTCTAAAATTCTAAAATTCTAAAATTCTAAAATTCTAAAATTCTAAAATTCTAAAATTCTAAAATTCTAAAATTCTAAAATTCTAAAATTCTAAAATTCTAAATTCTAAAATTCTAAAATTCTAAAATTCTAAAATTCTAAAATTCTAAAATTCTAAAATTCTAAAATTCTAAAATTCTAAAATTCTAAAATTCTAAAATTCTAAAATTCTAAACTTCTAAAAGTCTAAAATTATAAAATTCTAAAATTATAAAATTCTAAAATTCTAAAATTCTAAAATTCTAAAATTCTAAAATTCTAAAATTCTAAATTCTAAAATTCTAAAATTCTAAAATTCTAAAATTCTAAAATTCTAAAATTCTAAAATTCTAAAATTCTAAAATTCTAAAATTCTAAAATTCTAAAATTCTAAAATTCTAAAATTCTAAAATTCTAAAATTCTAAAATTCTAAAATTCTAAAATTCTAAAATTCTAAAATTCTAAAATTCTAAATTCTAAAATTCTAAAATTCTAAAATTCTAAAATTCTAAAATTCTAAAATTCTAAAATTCTAAAATTCTAAAATTCTAAAATTCTAAAATTCTAAAATTCTAAAATTCTAAAATTCTAAAATTCTAAAATTCTAAAATTCTAAAATTCTAAAATTCTAAAATTCTAAAATTCTAAAATTCTAAAATTCTAAAATTCTAAAATTCTAAAATTCTAAAATTCTAAAATTCTAAAATTCTAAAATTCTAAAATTCTAAAATTCTAAAATCTAAAATTCTAAAATTCTAAAATTCTAAAATTCTAAAATTCTAAAATTCTAAAATTCTAAAATTCTAAAATTCTAAAATTCTAAAATTCTAAAATTCTAAAATTCTAAAATTCTAAAATTCTAAAATTCTAAAATTCTAAAATTCTAAAATTCTAAAATTCTAAAATTCTAAAATTCTAAAATTCTAAAATTCTAAAATTCTAAATTCTAAAATTCTAAAATTCTAAAATTCTAAAATTCTAAAATTCTAAAATTCTAAAATTCTAAAATTCTAAAATTCTAAAATTCTAAAATTCTAAAATTCTAAAATTCTAAAATTCTAAAATTCTAAAATTCTAAAATTCTAAAATTCTAAAATTCTAAAATTCTAAAATTCTAAAATTCTAAAATTCTAAAATTCTAAAATTCTAAAATTCTAAAATTCTAAAATTCTAAAATTCTAAAATTCTAAAATTCTAAAATTCTAAAATTCTAAATTCTAAATTCTAAAATTCTAAAATTCTAAAATTCTAAAATTCTAAAATTCTAAAATTCTAAAATTCTAAAATTCTAAAATTCTAAAATTCTAAAATTCTAAAATTCTAAAATTCTAAAATTCTAAAATTCTAAAATTCTAAAATTCTAAAATTCTAAAATTCTAAAATTCTAAAATTCTAAAATTCTAAAATTCTAAAATTCTAAAATTCTAAAATTCTAAAATTCTAAAATTCTCAGAAACGAATAAATTGAACATTGTCAGATTGGAAATTGGGTCCTAAAATGAAGCTTAGATTGCTGATATTATTGTTTACAGCGATAAAGCTTATTTTTCTGAGTACAATGACCCTTTGTACAACCACAAAGAGTTTAAAATGGATTTTTAAATCAATTTTGATAAATTAACCTCGTGGTCCTTCTTGACAGAAAAGTTCCTACTTGACAGCTCGTTCCAAGGGGACCATAGTTGGTCCATCGAAAAAATGTTGTCTTGTCATTATTTCTTTTTGCATTAAAATGAAAAAAAAAAGTGATCAGAAATGGTTTTTGATCGTGGTTTCTACCGTTGTACATAAAAATTGACATAGGGTTTTAGTACCCAATTGATTGATTTTGAGCGTGCTGACTTTTTAAACCCAGAACTGCGTTTGTTCCAGTGAAGGTGTACTTTCTCTTTTTCAACACTAAGGGAATGTTCTTTGTTACGTAACGCAGCTGGCTGTTTTACGCTCCATAAAAAAATATTAAAATTTGTATGGAAATTTTGTTATGTGGGGAGGAAGGGTGTCTAAAAATTCAATTCTTTGCGTAACGTAATAATAGAACGCTCTCTAAATTTGCCACCTAGGTTAGCCGCAGGCGGCTAAATTTTTTGTTTTGACAGGAGGAATCCCGGAAAAATTGTTTACTAAACGTTTTTGAACAGTTTTGGTCAGCATTTTCGACTCATCGCTCGTATTTTTAGTAAAATATAGTTGTAAGTATTCAAATATTCACATTTATTCACATAATAGTTTCAACAACCATTTTCCTTCCTTGTTGGGTCAGCATCCCGGTCAAAACATGTCGCGCAAGGAAGCCCTGTCTCAGTTCATCAACCAAATCCACGGCCGTCCGGTGGTGGTCAAGCTGAACAGTGGCGTAGATTACCGCGGGGTGCTAGCTTGCCTGGACGGATACATGAACATCGCGCTGGATCAGACGGAGGAGTACGTGAACGGTCAGCTGAAGAACAAATACGGCGATGCGTTCATCCGGGGAAATAACGTGCTTTACATTTCCACTCAAAAGAGAAGGGTTTAGGAGAGAGATCTTTCTGCCGGGGGGTCATTTCTTTTGTTTAACGGATAAGCGAAATAAATGTAATAAAATATAACAACCTTTCTTTTATTTCTTCTGTGGAAAATTTTAGGTTAGTCCACGTGGTCCAACACTGAAATAGGGTAAAGTTCTAGAAATTGCTTCGCTCCGGCCACGGCGACGATCGCCAGAGGTTTTGCGATCATCACCATCACACTTAATTTATATCTTTATTTTAACTTTATTTACACAATAATTTGTAGCGATTAAAGCTAGTGGATTCCATCCAGTGGCGAGTAACTCTTGTACTGGTACAATTCAGGTCCTCCGTAACCGTAGAGCAGCTTGCCCCGGCCGTTTTCGTCATAGTACGGATATCGGTACTTTGGCCTAAAATATAACAAATTACTTAAATTTGATTTGACACTCCAAAACTAATTGAATCTTACCGCTCAAAGTACTGGAAGTTGGGGGCCTTTGGTTGCAGCGTAGATTCGGCGGTTTGCGTGAGAAGTGCCAACAGGAACGCCAGGACCTGTGAAGGAAAACAAATATTACTGAATTAATTATGAGTATTCAAGCCGTTTATTGGTTCAAGGTCAATCACATTTCAATATCGTAGCGGTTTGGATTTCAAAAATTTCCCGCAACCGAAAGTGTCCACGCGGCTGATCTACGTGACACCACGCACGTTTTGCACACTCAAAGGTCGTCCCGAGCTGGGCTAGTTTTCGTGGCGACAAATTTAGTGCGAAGTGAAACAAAAACGTGGTGTTTGAATAGGTACTAATTGTGGCATAATTTCAATCGATAAAGTTCGATGATTTGTTATCAGTTTTCAAATGGCATTTCAAATAGAAAATTAAAAAAACACGCGTTTGTAGAGCGAATAATTTGATTCAAACAATTAGATTTTTTTTTAAATTTTGTTATTTTTGAAAAAAACATTTTGAAAAACTGTAAGAAATAAGATTTCAACAGAAACTACAATTATTGAAGTAGATTTGTGGTTTATTCGAAATTATTATTATTTTTTTTTGTAGATTTTATTAATGTGCACAAGAATTTCAATATTAATGTTTGCAAAAAAAAAAAACAAAATTCATATCTATTTTATTCACAATTTTAGAATGATTCAAAGTTGATTAACGTGAAGACTTTCATCATTGCCATGATGTTTCGTTCAAAGTTATACATTTTGCGTCACTATCAATATTTTGACAAAATTCTTTCAACAAGTTGTTCAGAGCAGTACGCTACATGAGTTGATATTGTTTTGGTAACGATTATCCCATTCATTGTTAAGTTATCGAAATCGTCATCGTCGTCGTCATCGATTGTACCACACAATTTTGAAGCACATTTGATTTAGATCAAAAATTCCTTCAGTGGCTTCAAGAAGGTTCCGGTTTTTATATAGCGTGAAACGTGGATTTTTGAAATATTAAAATTGAATCGCGTTGCGTAAAGTGGGGGGGGGGGGGGAGTTGCTGTGCTCACTGAATTTGGACAACTTTATTTTTTCCATACAATCATATTACAGCCTAATTGTCCATACTCTCAAAATTTAAAGAAAAGAGACAAAGTTTTCTATGATTCTACCAAAACAACATTTCTGTGACCCTTGGAAAAATTGATATAACAAGTCATATGTGCGTCAATAATCACTAAGAGAAACAAAACAATATTCTAAATTTTACGTAAACGCTTAAAAATAAAAACCTCTTGAACAGAATAAATTTTAAGAACGCATATTGTTAACAACAGTTGATAGAATTTTGATTACACATATTTTTAAACTGATTAAGGGACCATCCATATGGTCCCTAAGTTTGTTTGGACATTTATATTTATAAAATATGTACCTGGTTGATAAGTAATGTTTTTTTTTTCAAAAAGAATGTTTTTTGACATTTCAAAAACATATTAGAACATTTAGATTAAAAGTATGAAAAATAAATTGTTTGCGTCAAATAGATTTAAAGTCGACTCTCTGGTTGTCAATATCCAAGGGACCGTCGAGTAAGCCAATCATCAGTTTACAGAGCGGCAGTTGGCAAAATGAAGACTCGATTGAAAATATTGGCAACGTAACAAAACAAAAACAAACAAATGTCAAACACCATTCAAAGCTTCGTTTCTCAAAGAAAATTGTCTATGCAAACCATGAGAAAGTGAAATTATTGACAACCAGAAGAGATTTTTAGAACAAAATGAATTCAAGGAACCAAGGAAGAGATCCTTCAAGCAAGAGAAAATATCGAGGAATGAAGCGCAGTATGCAGTGTGAAGGGACTGAATATTTTATCGATGGATGGAGCTATATTGAAATCGGGAAGATCAACAGCCAGAGAGTCGACTGTATTATTATTATTTATTTTCACTTATACTCTTAAAAAACTGAAATCAAATGTTTCTTTGAATATTTTTTTAAATATAATTAATTTAAAATGGAGTTTTAGAAAAAAAAGTAACAGTTTAGCTCAAAATTTATCCGAGAGTTTTTTTTTGTAGAAATTCGACTATGCCGTTTTAACTAAATTCTAAACAGAACAAAATAAATAGTACACTGATTTCCGAATTTAATGCTATAAAATCTGCTGTACCTATTAAGACTGTAGTACCGATTTTCCCAGTTGGAAGGACTTACTTATAGCTAATTTGTAAATTATGTTTTGTATAACTCATGAAAATCTAAACTTATCAAAAATTTTACACTGGCTTTCTTTGTTGTTTCTTGTTTTTTTGACATTTTCAAAGATTTTATTTAGCTTTTATAGTCATGTCATATAAAAAATAAAAGAAATATACTTATTTAATTGGAATTACTTTGGATTAAAAATTGCGGTCCATTTAAAATCCAAAGCACATCAAAGATTACAAATATCCATTATTAAATGAATTTAAGCTATCTAAAATCTACCGCCCTTGTTAAGATTGAAGTGTAGATTATCACCAATTAATAGTATTGAGCTATTTTATATTTTAGGCTTGAAGAACATAACAAATATAATGAAAACATAGATTTTATGACTGTTCTAAAAATTTCCCAGGATCCTGGGGTTTCCTGGGATACAAAAAATATTTTTTTCCGTTTTTCGGGATGTAAACCCGGGAAATTTGTAAAGAAAAAATGGTATGATTTTTTTTTAATTTCGTGATTCATTTAATTTATAATCAAGCAAATTAATTTTCCAACCAACAACAAATTGTTCCTCTTGACGAGATGTCAGAAAAAAAAAGTTATTGAATTTAGTTCAGTCATCTCCAGTAGTAATTATATAAATTTTTATCGCGGATCACAGTTTGGTTATCACTGCATAAATTGAATCTTAAATTTTATCAGAGCAATTTTGTTGATTCAATTTGATTATATTTATAAAATAAAGAATAAGAAATGAAAAACAAACGTTAAGTTTCCATTAAGATCTTTCTCCATGATCATTTTTATAAAAAGAATTTGAAGCCATGAAAGATCTAGATGATACAAAAAAAATCTATTATTGACTGGGCTTGAATGATTTTGCCAATTTCAAAGTTTTGAGAATTAAACTTCAACAACAATATTTGAAATTGGCAAAATCATTCAAGCCCAGTCAATAATAGATTAGATACATTGTATGAATAGCATTGAACAATTGAAAATAATTGAAAATCCGCGCCAAATTCGCGAAATGAATTCTAACAACAAATTTTATTTAAAGTTTGTTTGAACGCTGTAGTTAGTGCCAAAACTATTAAAAAAAATTAAATAATAATTTTACCAAAAATGTGAAACATTTCAAATGCGTCAGAAGCTACGAGAAGACAAAGCAGAAATTTATGGTTTTATTTTCCACAAATTCTAGCAAATTTTTATATAAAATATCGATTGTTTTGATGTTAACAGCTTATTTGAGACCTAAAGAATGCCTCACTAACATTTCAGTTTAAGTTTGTGCGATTCATAAGCAAAATCGAGTGTCCGGAATTCAAAGCAAAAGTGTCCGGATTTGGAATCAGCTTTTATCAGTGTCCGGGATTGGAAGCACAACAAGTTATTTTAATTATAAAATTCTGATGAAAAATTGTCAGTAAAGACAGTTTGGCTAAATTTTAGGATCATCTAGACATTCTTACAAGTTGGACACGCGTTGGGCGTTCCAGTGCTAGTTGAGCAATCATTAGACTCAAAATCGATCCTCTCGATGCATCAGCTATTTCAAACTTGTTGTTCAGAGTACTATTTTGTTGTAATCCACTTTCTGAAACTTTAATCCTGCCCACTCCCAATGAAAACATGCTCTGATATGAGCACATTTTGACCCATTTACATTGTTTTGCTTGAAATTTACAACCATGCCTTTTAAACGCAGCTCAATTGATAATTTTTTGTTGTGTATTTAACATTACTGGAATAAAATTAAATTTCCCATTTGTTTCGTTATGCTGTTTTTCAATATTTCTTTAAAAAATAACTAATAAAGTAATTTTTTAAACTACTTATCAACGGAAGCTTGCTAATTTTTCAAAATTTTCTCAACAATTTTGCCTTTAGCTAGTCAATCCAGCCCGCTGCAATTATTTTTGAGTTTACTCTCTCGCCCTGCAGGCCCACGACCGTTCACCAATAATGCCGCTGCTTGTCTTGACCCACTTTTGATCTTCGTTTTTCATCACTCCGCTCTCTGTGCGGTGTTTCCAAAATTTGTTAATCGACCACAGACACAGACACCGCGTATGGTTTACTGATTTTGGGCACAGTAAAAAAAAGTTAGAAAATAATGAAAAATATTGATTTTTGAATTTTATTTTTAATAAATCTAAAGATATCATACTAAAAGTTAAAACTTTAGTTCAAAGTTACAGATTTTTCAATGTGTAACAAAACACTACGCGTAGCGTTCAACTTTAAACGTCTCAAGTCTACGCTACGAGGAGCACTCCGACAAAGGTATCGCTGCAGACGAATTGATTACGTAAAGGCTTGAACACATAAAAAAACCCTTACTAAAAACAACAGCACTATTTGTGCCACCGAGAAAATTCGCGATCAACCGTGCCACCCAACTTGGGCGGGCACAATCATGTTGCTGCCGATAGTGGCTGTTGCTTCCTAGTGGTTGTTAGTATTTGCTACTAAAACACGCGATAAATCACCAATCAATGCGGGGGTACCACACCACGGAACACGTGAAAGTTTTTTGGTACACTTTCGTTGGCTTACTTTTGCGACTAAGCTGTAATTAAGTTTTGGTTTTGGAATCGTAGGAATGTCTGAAAACTTTTTTTTAATTAAAATTTTTCAAGAAAACACTACTCACAGCGAAACAGAACGCCCCAAATCGGTTCATGATGGCCTCTAGAAGCAGCTTAATCCGTGTTCTAAGTCGGAACTAGCGAACCGAGTCTGCAGCAACACAACCTGCTCAAAGGTCGACTGAGCGATTTACGTAATTCTTAGGCCGCTGGGAAGCTTCAACAGGTGCAGAGATGTTTGTCACAATCACGCACAAACACACACACACGTAGAATGTGGTGTTTTTTTGTTTCTTCTCGAAAAGACTTCAACGCCCGCGCGACCAAATCGAGACGACGAACCCCGCGTCCTCGATCGAGCTGATTCGAGTGGATACCGAGCCAAGACTGGTTTGGGCCGCGAATCACGAAACCGAACGAAAGTGAGCTGTGCGCCGCGTTGGAGAGACTCCAAATGTTGGGGCTGGTAGCTGCTATAAACCATAAAAGTTGTGGTGGATGAGAGTAGTGTGGCTGCTAGCTTAATGGTCGTGGGGGCTTTTTTATAGTGGGAAAACCATGCTGGACATGGTTTGCTGAGCACAGTGAGTAGTGGTTTTGCTCGATCTTAAAAATATATTTAAAACAAATAGAAAAAAATAGAAATAAAAAAACCGAAATACATAATAAAAAAAATTACAAAATCTAAACCCAATTGCAACACAATCAAATTCTTCTTTGAATTTGTTTTTTTTAAATTCATAAATACAGTTTTAATTAACGTTCATAATTTTAAGTTACAGATTTCTGCAATAAATATGTTTTGTAAATCAAATTTCAATTTATGAACTTCACTTTATTTTTTCTAAAAACTATAACTATACTTGGATTTTGTTTACAATTTATCAAGTATGATTTTTTATGATGAATATATGAGGGAAAAACAAGCATAACTTAGCTTGTGATAAAATGATTATAATAATAGTATAATAATAATAATAACATTTTGCCTTTTCTACTTTTTTTTCACAGTGATTTACAAGTTGAAGAAAATTGCGTTAAAACATTGTCTGAATCATAATTATAAAGACAGGATACCTAATTTGACTTAAAATACAGTCGACTCTCCGGTTTTCAATCCCAGATTTCTTGATATTCCTTCTGATTGCGATGGGTTCCTCAATCCTTTCAGAAAGCATACTTCGATTACCGTCATCAGGGGTGACATTGAGTCTGGTGGGAGAGATTTGAGATGAGAGTGAAATTGACTCAAATCCACTGTGGAAAACAATTTAAAAACTCTGATTGAGCTACCAACAATGCTCAAAAAATCTCCAAGAGATAATTGTTATGTTTTGATTTGTGCAGAAAACAATTCATTTTTAAATATTATTTTTATGCATGAATCGAACATTAAACTTATCACCTTCAAAACCCTTCAAATGTTGTTTAATCATATAATACACAACTCGACATTTTTGAAGTTGATGTCAGTAAACGCCTCAGTTTCGTCAAGGTATGATAGATTTAAAATCCCTGAACACGCTCCAATCAACAGAATTGAATTTTAGAGAATTCTCTGCAAATAAATAAAATTGTGAAATAAATTTGCTACCCCCACACATAAACGTGGGTGCGCATGGTTGCTTAAGATTATTCCATAAAATTTGTTCCCATATTTATAATATTATTTATCCACTAAAATTTAATTCTGTCAATTGGAGCGTGTTCAGGGAGCCCAAATCTATCATACCTCGAAAAAACTGAGGCGTTTACTGACATCAACTTCAATAATGTCGAGTTGTGTTATCAGCTTTTGTTAATTTGTTTGATTCTAGTCTATCTATGAACTTATCTCTTAAAAGAATTTCATTACCAATTATCATGTTTGCTCAGGATTTTTTTCAACTCACAGAAAAGCAATAATTTTGATGAAAACGAAACATTTTGCAAGATTTTTTTCACTTTTGAAGGGGCTCAAGCTACCCCTTCTTAACTTGTTGAAATTGCTGTTTTCAAATATTTTTTACCCGACCCGAGCCCTCCGAGCTACGAAGCTATGGGAAGGTCTTTTTGAACACAAAAACAATCGCGCACCACGGAACGTTCTTGCTAAATCAAAATTATTTTGTAATTCGATACACCTGACTAACTCAACTGTCAACGTGCCTTCCGATCTTTTTTCCTTTCTGTTAGCCGGATAAGGTATTAGTTTTCGATATCTCTCGAGCTACGATGCTATGGGGAGGACTTTCATAATAGACCCGTCGGCGAGCCTTCCGAGCAACGATGCTAGGGGAAGGTCTTTCTGGTTAACATACAAAAACACTCACTCACAGTTATTTTAATATCTAAAAAATGAAAATTTTGCTCCACTATTAACTCGACGATCCAAAATTTCTGCGTGTCCTTCGATAAACGGTTCTATAGAAATGACTTTTTCAACGTGAAAATTTTACGCAATATTCGAAAAATTTATGCACAATTTATCCGACGCCGTGCCTTCTGCTCAACGATGATATAGGAAGGGCTTTTAAAATCACACAACAATTAATGTAGTGTAGGTTTAATCAAAGCACAAAAACACCAATTACTCAAAAAAGGACATTCGAAACACTGATAATTCTGGAAGGCAAGCTCGCTGCCCCACCGATTACAATCGACTCAAATATTTTTCAAAACATGCAAGCAAGGGTCCTGATTGCTTCAAAAAGACTCATTCACTCGCGAGTACAAATTCAACGCGACGCAAAACTGCTCTGATGTGTTACTACCGTTTGTCACATCCACACCACTACTGAAAACTCTCTCTTTTGCTCCCCCTCTCACTCCAATCGGGTAGTACTGCGAATGACTCAGAGTGACCGATTGCGCTATGTCGCTCAAAGCTGACTCAAAATAGTCTGCGATCGGCTTGTTTTGATCATTTATTAAACTGCCTCAAATCAATGCTTTAAACATATTTTTTTTTGTTGATAACAAAACACCAAAGACACATTTGACAGCAATAGAGGAGAAAAGCAACTCGCGACACAATTTTGAGGCTAGGAATTTTGACAGGTATGATTTTCATAAAGTGTTCGCCTCCTTTTCTCTCCCACAAACTGGGAAAACTAGGGACAATGCAGCTGTCAAACTAGGCCAAAATGTTAAAGACACTCACAAAATGAACTTTGAGTGATTTGAGTTCATTTATGACGTCACGTTTTTCTCCTCTTATAGAAGAGAAAATCGTGACGTCAGAAATGAACTCAAATCACTCAAAGTTCATTTTGTGAGTGACTTTAACATTTTGGCCTAGTTTGACAGCTACCTCGTTCCCAGGATTTCTGTGGGAGAGAAAAGGAGGCGAATACTTTATGAAAATCATACCTGTCAGAATTCCTAGCCTCAAAATTTTGTCGCGAGTTGCTTTTCTCCTCTATAGAAGAGAAAACCGTGACGTAGCAAATGAATTCAAAGAACTCAGTATTCATTTTGTGAGTGCCATTTGAGTGGTTTGACAGGTGTCAAATCGGGACTTAGCAATTTTTTGAATTTAAGTTTGCTTCCGATTGCGCGAAACGTCATAACCCGAGTTTTTTTTTCAGTATTAGTGCCCGTGTGCTTGTCCAATGGATTACAATGTCCATGCTTCTGGCCGAGTTCGTGTACGTGCACCTGACCACGTAGGTTTTCCTGGTCGTTCCCGTGACCGTGCTCTAGGCTGTTTCCTTGTCCGGACTCCTGACCGTGTTCGTGCCCGTGTTTCTGACCGATTTCGTGTCCCTGGCTGTGTAGGTGCCTGTTTCTGGACATTCCCGTGGCCGTGTCCTTGTCGTGCTCCTAACCGTGTTAGTGTCCATACAAAACGGAACAGCCGGAACACAATTTTAATTTTTAATGCAAAGTCCCGGCACTGACACCTGTCAAAAAAGTTCATTTGGTTATTTACCTTTGAGGTTAAGTACCGAGCTTTTCCCCTTTGGTCTAATACAAATCTACGGCAAACTGCGATAGCGCAGCCAGAAAAGCGCCGCGCTGGTGTTTTGTTAGATTCTCTTCTTTCAGAGCATTCGAGCGTTCGTTTGGGTCGACGGACGGAGTAGGCAAAGACATTCACGAAGCATTTGTATCGCTGTGTGAAGCTATGAACCAAGGCGCTGACAGCAAGCGAGTCGGGTTCGCTCACGAATGGTTGCGCGATTCAGTAGGTAGAGATTCGTTCGGCGATGAGTGAGTGATTTCTGATATTTGAACCGAAAATCAGGACCCTTGCTTGCAAGCATAAAATAATTTAGTGTTTAAGCTTCGCAAACATGCAACCAATTAATTTTTTTGTGATCATTTGAGAGAGCTAGGACCCAGTTAACTCAATCTGAATTCTGAAACGGAATCTAATTAGAATTGTTCACAAATTCCGTTTCAAGCGCAACAACCAGAATTCGGATTGATTTGACTGGGGAGCGATGTAAAAAGGAAGTCAAGTCTCCTACTCTCCCCTAATACTTGCATCAGAGGTGGCTTTCAGGTTAATTGGATCTTTTAAATTGTTAGATAGTTAATTGAAAAAAAAAACTCAAATTTACTGCTGTTGGAATTAATGAACGGAATCGACGTAACACCTTATAATGTGGCCCTCTTAAACCTTGCGGTTTCGTCAACGGATCCACAGGTGTGTATCGTTCTTTTTGCGACAAGACTCCGCCTCCCGGGTCTCCTAAGTGTGAAGGTATGGCACGGGGAGAGGGCACCGAATACCTATATTTTACACTTAGAATTTTTTGCGTCCGCCTCGGGATTCGAACCAGCGACCTCTGGATTGTGAGTCCAGTGCGCGGTCCGATTGATCCACACAGGCAGACATTAATAGTCTAATAAATAATGGAAACAATACAAAGAATATTTTTTTTTGTAAAATTAATAGGGTGGTTCAAGATAAAAGGTGCAGGTGGTTATGTTACACATGACCAGTATGACAAAGAACTTAGCAGAAAAGCTTTTAAAAAATAAAGCAATTTTGTTGAATTATGCGTCTGATAAAATCAAAACATTATTGGATTTATATTTTCGTTTAATTTCTCTTTAAGCTCTGTATTAAAAAAACATGATATCTCTATAATTCGATGTTCGGAACAATCGTGAGGTAGCGGCCTCTCCAGATTGTTGCCACCTTTTTCGAAATGGCCAGTATTGTAAACCATAAGTTGTTACCAATATCAAAAACCATGAAATTTGATACCAATATTGCCCAAAATTGTATGGTTCGGTGAATGTCCTCCCGGGAGAACCTCCCTGAGGGCACCGGCCACTCCAGGTTGTGGCCATTACTGTCAAAATGGCCATTTGCATTACCAGTATTGAAAATCATGAATTTTGATACCCATATTGCCCAAAATCGTTTAGTTCGTTAAATGTCCACCCGGGACAACCTCCCTGAGGGCACCGGCCACTCCAGGTTGTAGCCAATACTGTCAAATTGGCCATTTTCATCACCAGTATCAAAATCCAAGAAGTTTGATACCCATGTTGTCCAGTCTCGTATGGCCTTCCATCGGAACACCCCTGAGGAATCTGGCCACTCCGGGTCTTGTGGCCAGAATATTCCGGTGGCTCTCAATTATTCCGGCTGGCCTGCCTCCGCTTGGTCTGCTCCTAGCTCCGGGCTAGCTGCTTTTCGGCCAACTGCTTCTGGGCCTCCAGACCATCTGCTTCCAGGTCCAGGTTGTTGTTCACTCCTCGGCGACCAACGATAGAATGATTTCCCAGGGTTGACCGAGCGGGGTTATATTGGCTTAGAATGGTGACGGATGCCCCGCCCCTTTGCGCCGGTTATCCCATTCCTACGTCATTCGCTTTTTGATGCACTGGTGGGGATGGGAAGTCGTGAAGGCAGCATTTTTGCCAACGATTTTCATTCGATCGTCATCGTTCGAACCGACAACATCGTAGCAGCAGCAGCAGCAGCGGAAAAAAATCAACGACTGGAGGAAATCAAGAGCGAGCTCCGAGAAGAAGAAACACGCCAGCGTGTGCGTGAAATTGCTGCCAAAACGACGTCGAAGGAGAAAAACAAGGCCTACTTGGATCGACGCTCGAGGAGATGGCCACAAGAATCAACTTCTGCTGCAATTTAACAAAATGGCGCTTTTCAGCGCCAACGAAAAATTCACGAAAGAGTTATTGTTTCAAATGATTCATGCACTGCTTCTGGTGCATTTTTAAAGCTTTTTACGCTTGGCGTTTAATTTAATTTAAATATTTCCCCCAAAATTTTCATTTAAAAAAAATTACGAAGATTAACAATTTTCGCTTGCAAGTGTCAACGGTCAATCGATCGCAGTTGGCCTTGAACAAGCAAGCGCGTGCTTTGACCCACGCAAAAAATCCTTTCCGCTCTCTGATTGGCTGTTTTGTTTTGCCGTGGAGTCGTGAAGGCAGCATTTTTGCCAACGATTTTCATTCCATCGTCATCGTTCGAACCGACAACATCGTAGCAGCAGCAGCAGCAGCAGCGGAAAAAAATCAACGACTGGAGGAAATCAAGAGCGAGCTCCGAGAAGAAGAAACACGCCAGCGTGTGCGTGAAATTGCTGCCAAAACGACGTCGAAGGAGAAAAACAAGGCCTACTTGGATGGACGCTCGAGGAGATGGCCACAAGAATCAACTTCTGCTGCAATTTAACAAAATGGCGCTTTTCAGCGCCAACGAAAAATTCACGAAAGAGTTATTGTTTCAAATGATTCATGCACTGCTTCTGGTGAATTTTTAAAGCTTTTGACGCTTGGCGTTTAATTTAATTTAAATATTTCCCCCAAAATTTTCATTTAAAAAAAAATTAACGAATATTAACAATTTTCGCTTGCAAGTGTCAACGGTCAAACGATCGCAGTTGGCCTTGAACAAGCAAGCGCGTGCTTTGACCCACGCAAAAAATCTTTCCGCTCTCTGATTGGCTGTTTTGTTTTGCCGTGGAGTCGTGAAGGCAGCATTTTTGCCAACGATTTTCATTCCATCGTCATCGTCAACGATCGCAGTTGAGCCTTGAACAATTGCTCAAAATCATATGGTTCGGTAAATGTCCTCCCGGGAGAACCTCCCTGAGGGCACCGGCCACTCCAGGTTGTGGCCAATACTGTTAAAATGGTCTTTTTCATTACCAGTATTTAAAAACATGAATTTTGATACCCATATTGCCAAAAATCGTATGGTTCGGTAAATGTCCTCCCGAGAGAACCTTCTTGAGGGCACCGGCCACTCCAGGTTGTGGCCAACACTGTCAAAATGGCCATTTTCATTACCAGTATTGAAAACCATGAATTTTGATACCCATATTGCCTTAAATCGTATGGTTCGGTAAATGTTCTCCCGGGAGAACCTCCCTGAGGACACCGGCCACTCCAGGTTGGGGCCAATACTGTCAAAATGGCCATTTGCATTACCAGTATTGAAAATCATGAATTTTGATACCCATATTGCCCAAAATCGTTTAGTTCGTTAAATGTCCACCCGTGATAACCTCCCTGGGGGCACCGGCCACTCCAGGTTGTGGCCAATACTGGCAAAATGGCCATTTTCATCACCAGTATCAAAATCCAAGAAATTTGATACCCATATTGTCCAATCTCATATGGCCTTCCATCGGAACACCCCTGAGGGTTCTGGCCACTCCGGGTCTTGTAGCCAGAATATTCCGGCTGGCCTGCCTCCACTTGGGCTGCTCCTTGCTCCAGGCCAGCTGCTTTTCGGCCAATTGCTTCTGGGCTTCCAGGCCATCTGCTTCCAGGTCCAGGTTGTTGTTCACTCCTCGGCGTCCAACGATAGAATGATTTCCTTGGGCTGATCGAGCGGGGTTTATATTGGCTCGAAATGTTGACGCAACAGTGCCTTGTTGCGTCGCAGACCTCTTCCCCAGTACCAAGCATGCAACATTTTCGTAACGCGCGACATTTTTCGTTTTTCTGGATTGACACCTCACCAGAATAGAGCCCTTAGGACAAAGTTCTTTGTCAAAAAAGAGTTATTCGAAAGTATCAATCTTCACAGATTTTAAAACTTGACACCAAGACATAATTGTAAAAAAATCAGTTCAAGCAATTATAGCTGACCACATTTTAATGAGATGATATTGGATATTTTGGGCTTTTAATACAAACTCATTGGGATTCGTCATAATAACTAAATAGGTCAAATAAGTTAAATGGAAATTATGAAGGTCTTGGAATCAAACAACTTATGACTAAAAATATTATTTATTCGATTCTCCAGAATAAAAAATATCCAGAAATAGGAGATTAAAATGTTGTAAAGTTATTTCGTTTGACAATTTCTCAAAATACATCATTTTTAAAAGCTAGTCGATTGCTCTCGTCGTAATACGTTTTCTGGTATGAGTCAATCCGATCTTTGTCGTGGTTTTGTCTCCGCGAGTTTCGTTCAGATATCGAGAGAGCCGAAAAGTGAAAGTTAACCAGTCAGAGTGGAACTTTGGAACTTGGGTGGTTTTAGTTGAGTTTGAGAGATGAGCAGTTCTCTAGGATTTCGGTCATTCGATTTTTTTTGTATTTTTTAATCCGACTGAAACTTTTTTGGTGCCTTCGGTATGCCCAAAGAAGCCATTTTGCATCATTAGTTTGTCCATATAATTTTCCATACAAATTCGGCAGCTGTCCATATAAAAATGATGTATGAAAATTCAAAAATCTGTATCTTTTGAAGGAATTTTTTGATCGATTTGGTGTCTTCGGCAAAGTTGTAGGTATGGATACGGACTACACTGGAAAAAAATAATACACGGTAAAAAAAATTTGGTGATTTTTTTATTTAACTTTTTATCACTAAAACTTGATTTACAAAAAAACACTATTTTTAATTTTTTTTATTTTTTGATATGTTTTAGAAGGCATAAAATGCCAACTTTTCAGAAATTTCCAGGTTGTGCAAAAAATCACTGACCGAGTTATGAATTTTTTAATCAATACTGATTTTTTCAAAAAATCGAAATTTTGGTCGTAAAAATTTTTCAACTTCATTTTTCGATGTAAAATCAAATTTGCAATCAAAAAGTACTTTACTGAAATTTTGATAAAGTGCACCGTTTTCAAGTTATAGCCATATTTAAGTGACTTTTTTGAAAATAGTCGCAGTTTTTCATTTTTTTAAATTAGTGCACATGTTTGCCCAGTTTTGAAAAAAATATTTTTGAAAAGCTGAGAAAATTCTCTATATTTTGCTTATTTGGACTTTGTTGATACGACCTTTAGTTGCTGAGATATTGCAATGCAAAGGTTTAAAAACAGGAAAATTGATGTTTTCTAAGTTTCACCCAAACAACCCACCATTTTCTATCGTCAATATCTCAGCAACTAATGGTCCGATTTTCAATGTTAATAAATGAAACATTTGTGAAATTTTCCGATCTCTTCGAAAAAAATATTTTTGGAATTTTCAAATCAAGACTAACATTTCACAAAGGCCAAACATTCAATATTACGCCCTTTTAAAATGTTTGTCTTGATTTGAAAATTCCAAAAATATTTTTTTCGAAAAGATCGGAAAATTTCACAATTGTTTCATATATTAACATTGAAAATCGGACCATTAGTTGCTGAGATATTGACGATAGAAAATGGTGGGTTGTTTGGGTGAAACTTAGAAAACATCAATTTTCCTGTTTTTAAACCTTTGCATTGCAATATCTCAGCAACTAAAGGTCGTATCAACATAGTCCGAATAAGCAAAATATAGAGAATTTTCTCAGCTTTTCAAAAATATTTTTTTCAAAACTGGGCAAACATGTGCACTAATTTAAAAAAATGAAAAACTGCGACTATTTTCAAAAAAGTCACTTAAATATGGCTATAACTTGAAAACGGTGCACTTTATCAAAATTTTAGTAAAGTACTTTTTGATTGCAAATTTGATTTTACATCGAAAAATGAAGTTGAAAAATTTTTACGACCAAAATTTCGATTTTTTGAAAAAATCAGTATTGATTAAAAAATTCATAACTCGGTCAGTGATTTTTTGCACAACCTGGAAATTTCTGAAAAGTTGGCATTTTATGTCTTCTAAAACATATCAAAAAATAAAAAAAATTAAAAATAGTGTTTTTTTGTAAATCAAGTTTTAGTGATAAAAAGTTAAATAAAAAAATCACCAAATTTTTTTTTACCGTGTATTATTTTTTCCAGTGTAGTCCGTATCCATACCTACAACTTTGCCGAAGACACCAAATCGATCAAAAAATTCCTTCAAAAGATACAGATTTTTGAATTTTCATACATCATTTTTGTATGGACAGCTGCCGAATTTGTATGGAAAATTATATGGACAAACTAATGATGCAAAATGGCTTCTTTGGGCATACCGAAGGCACCAAAAAAGTTTCAGCCGGATTAAAAAATACAAAAATTAAAATTGAAGAAAAAAGACCGATTTCGTAGAGAATTGCTCAGATATTTGTCTCTCTCGTGGTTTTTGAATGTTAAACTGTATGTGTATTTTTTGTAAAATGGCACAGCCCTGTTTTATGGAACATAATTTATAGCTATTTTTTATAGTGGTTTTGCTATAATTTATTTTTAAGTAACTCTGCATATGCTTGCTTTGTCGACTACGTGCGCTTTTGCAAGTACGCAACTTCTCCGTGTGTGTTTACACTATTTGCGTGTTGTGAGTATAGTACAATTGCACAATTTAGTGCTTAATACCACCACATATCGGCTTGTAGCCACTAGGTGCTTGATTTACCTGCCATTATGTACGTACCTAAAGGGTAAGCTAAAGCGTTCTTGCGCTGTGTGTTTTGTTTTATTTACCATAATTTCCGGTGGAGACCTTGGTGCGTGAACAAGTGACGAACCTGGGCAAAATTTAATTGAGGCTCGTATGAAAGTGTATTTTTTTGTATGCGAAAAAGTTGAACTGCAGAATTCGTGGAGGCGGTCAAGTTTAAGGTCATTGCAATGAAAGTGGAGATTTTGAGGGGTGGGACATGATCATAATTTCCATTTGGTTTTGATGTTTTGTTCGTGATACTTTGATATTGAAGAAATATTGCAAATCTTAAATTATCATGATTTAATCCAGTAAAATTTCAATTGTTTCTGGAAAAATGGCTCATTTGCGGTAACTCTTCGACTATAGCAAACAGATTAATTGAAAATAACCACTTGAGCCGAACGGTTCTCACAATTATCCAAAAAAGCATAAAAAAGCTCGACCAGTCACGTACGCCACCGTTAAAACTTTAAGTAAACCGGTCCGGATTCACATCACCGAAATTGCACGATTCTCTTCGGTTATTTGCAGCTGGGGGGAAGTCAATTATTGTGTCTGTTTTTCGCCTCTGCAACCATCTTCCAGAGCTTTCCGACGTCATATTTTTCCGTGTTTTCGGAAGTTTCGGAACCGGTATGTATTTAACAGAAGTCTGTCCTTTTTTGCAAACCGGCATTTTGCCTCGAATGTGGGCTAAGGTTGTAATAGTGTAAATTCCATTCTCTTCAAAAGTTGACTTCACCAAAAAAAAACCGGATTGAAGCAAACCTCGGCGAAGTATAGTGCTGGCTGACGGGGTGTACTTTGGAAGTAAACACGGATGTTAATTAACAGCTCCAACAATGTCACGGATAGCTCTGCTGGCTTCCTTGACCTTCTCGATTATTTATGGAGTAAATTTGGGGTTGATTTAGTTGCTAAGTGAATCGCGTTTGGTAGTCAAATTTGAACTTACTAACATTTTTTTAAGAATTGAAAACAATAGTTTTTTTTATTTCTTTTTTCAAATTGTAACTTTTGCTTTCAATGGAGTCATATGTGCGATATCTCCACTAGCCACTAGTTTATGACGTCTATATAATTAATAGAAGATTGAAAAGCTAGCTCTAGGTCAGGCAATTTCGCATTCATTGCGGTGATACGCTCAGCTGAGCTCTTCCTTCGCTTAAGCGAAATTGTTGTAGTGGTTGTATCTCGTTCCATTTTCATTTTGTTGTTGAATTATTCGATTCGATTGTTGAAGTTCCTTAAAGTATGATCCGCAATTTAATTCATTTCGATGTAAATAGCATATTCTTACAGTGGATTTAGCCAAGAAAGGAAAAACAAATAAAAAACCATCGAAATTTATTTTTTAAATTTATTTAGTTTTAATAAAAAAACGTAAAATTCAAATAAAAAAGTACAGTCGACTCTCTGGCTGTCGATCTTCTCGATATCAATAATTCTCCATCAATCGATGAATTCTTCAGTCCCTTCAATCTGCATACTTCAATTATCTTCATTCCTCGATATTTTCCCTTGCTTGAAGGATCTCTTCCTCGACGGTCCCTTGGATTCTGTTTGCTTTAAAAATCTCTTCCGGTTGTCAATAAATTCACTTTCTCATGGCTTGCATAGACATTTTTCTTGACGAAACGAAGCTTTGAAGGGTGTTTGACATTAGTTTGTTTTTGTTTGGTGGACGTTGCCATGATTCTCTCCCATAGCTGGGTATCGAGAAAAAAAAATTTCAATCGAGTCTTCATTTTGCATCGTTCTGTAAACTGATGATTCTCTTCCTCGACGGTCCCTTGGATATTGACAACCAGAGAGTCGACTGTATATCAATTTTTTTAAAGTACTGCAATTGCCATTGTGTTTGCAGATCATGATGCCAACGTTTTTCATTCTGTTGCTTTCAGATCTTTGGTTTTAGTGATTGAGATGCCACCTTGGTTAATTTTACAAGATTTATACAAGCTTTAGATGATTGAACGACAACTTTTATTTGCTTGACTTTGAAAACATAGCACTTTGGTTTCACTTTTCGCAGGTTTTTGAATTTAGTAGGTATTCAAAATTAAAATGAAGGTTGTGTTGGCGAAGAGATATATGCAGCTGATGCTTTGTTTTATTAATTTTAAGTATTTTTTCAGAATCAGGACACTTTTTTCGAAAGTCTTCTGGGAAATCCAAAGAGACGAGAAGTCTGAATTCAAAAAATAAACCTTTCACTTGCCCTCAAATTTAGTCCATTTTAAACCTTATGAATCTCAACACATATACAGCACACGTGGAATTCATTGGTATAAGTAGGTCTTCCTGGCTGGAAACAACTTGTTTTCGGTTGTTTTTGTTTTTTTTTCTCCTCTCAGCAGGTATCCAAATGCTTGGTGAGCGCTGAGAGAACCTAACCAAATGTGGGCTAGCAAAGGGGTGGCAGGTTTGGCCAAAATATGTTTTTTTTATTATTATATTTAAGTGCTATTCACTTAGCAGTGGGAATGAGTCCAGTCTTTTGATTTGTAATAATAACTCGTAATTAAACCAAATTTGTAGAAAGTACTAATTTTCCTTTAAAACACCATGTAAATTTTTCTAATGTTTTTTTTTATTTAACTATTTTAAAACTGAGTGATATTCAATCAATTCTAAGTGAAATTCACTCAAATCTGAAGACCAATTTCTGAGAGGGTTTTGTTATGACGAAAACTGAGTGATTTTAAACTGTTTTTTTTTTTAATATTTAACAGGCCTAAGTATACATTTTTATTTCAAAATTTCAGATACATTTGGTATTTGAGGTATTTTGAAATAATTAAATAAAAATCTTCCAAAAGTAAAAAAAAAAAACATTTCAAAGCGTGTTGTAACTTTAAATGTTTAAAAATAATCATAAATATTGCTTTAACATTTTTAATGTATTTAGCATAGCATAGCATTGGTGTCTACCCGTAGCTGCTACTTCGTTATTGACCAGGACCCCCAAACATTGCTCCGTGGACCACAGATGGAAAGTAGGAACCAATCATCACCCCTTCGCAATTTTCAAAGGTCCCTATCATGCTGATCAATACCGACGCCGGCCACGACCAGAGGTAAGACACGGGGAAGTGGATGGGAATGTTAGTCCGATACTTGAGTGATGGGACCGCCAAATCGACTGCGTCTCCGACAAAGTATCACATGAGTTTTGAGGGGTTAGTAAGATGGGTATGAGGTCAGGATTCACTGTGGTAGGTGATGCGACCATAAGCAATTTGTTTATCGGTTGAAATTTTAAAAATCTTAGGCAGCCGGCTGCGAAAAGATAGCTATCTAGGGATTTAAATATAGTATTAATTCGACCGCGATTCTCCAGAAATTCTCCGTCGGCGTGCCTTCCGATCAACGGTGATGTAGGAAGGGCTTCATTTATTGAAATGATTATTGAAATGATATAGAAAGGGCTTAATCCAGCAATACGACTTGCTAGTCTCAAAAATAATAGGTACGTTTTTAAAAAATATATATAAATAGAGAACAACACAAAAAAACTCAGCGGCCAACGAACGCGAGTGGTAAAAAAAACAATGAAAAAAAAAGGTAAAAAAACAGAACTGCGCGTCCCGAAAAGCACCACACCACTGATGCCATTATTTAATTATAATAGCCAATCACCCCATGCACTCGAACAGCGACACAAAAGAGACGGAAAATAACACGAAAAAACAGGACTGCGCGTCCACACAGGCACCGCACTACTGATCCGCTTTAACATTTTTAATGTATTTTCAACTAAATTCAATTTCAAATTTGTAGACAATTTTCTGATATTTTAAAAAATCTATATGTTCAAAGTTTTTTCATAGACTATAAAGTTACATTCTATTCAAGCAATCACTTTTGGATGGATACAACATGAATTCAAGGAAATTGGTTTTAGTTTTAATTCAATTTGCATTTGAAAATCAAGATAAAATGCTAGATCGATACAACATGATATCATAAACTGAGTTTTTTTTGGTTTTAATTAAATTCATTTGAAAATTAAGCTAAAACGTTTGATTATTCTTCTGACGTTTCCGGAAAATTACGATGTTCAAAATGGCGCAGCAATGCCAAGGATATACAATATGCTAAAAAAATATTTACACCCCTTGGGCACTGTGCACATTTTGTGATGCAACATGCAAACAATTTAAAGTTCAACCAAAACCTAGTACTACGTTTTGTTCAAAAACTCATGCCAAACATGTTGCTACAAAAAGATCATGAAAAGATGATTTCTATAAAATGTTCTATAACAAATATTATTTAAAAAATAAAAGAAACGTGCAAAAATAGTATGTGCACCTTTCAAAGTATTAACATAAATCAAGTAATTTGTTAATAAATCTTCATAAATTCGGAGTCCCAGCTCCAAATAGGCAATTCAGCTCGTTAAAAAATAATTTGGATTGAATATAAAGTTTACTTATAACTTTTTTTTTATTTCAATTTATGTATTTTTTAATCCGGCTAAAAGTTTTGTGGTGCCTTCGTTATGCCCAAAGAAGCCATTTTGCATCATTCGTTTGTCCATATAATTTTCCATACAAATTTTACAGCTGTCCATACAAAAATGATGTATGAAAATTCTAAAATCTTCATCTTTATAAGGAATTTTTTGATCGATTTGATGTCTTCGGCAAAGTTGTAGGTATGAATAAGGCCACACTGAAAAAAATGTACACGGTAATTTTTTTTTGGTGATTTTTAATTTCACTTTTTGTTTCTAAAACTTGTTTTGCAAGAAAAACTATTTTTATTTTTTTTATTTTCTTATATGTTTAAGGGACATCAAATGCCAACTTTTCAGAAATTTCCAGAACGGGCAATAACTCTATGACCGAGTTAAAATTTTTTGAATCAATACTGATTTTTTCAAAAAATCGAAATATTAGTCGAAAAAATTTTCAACTTCATTTTCTGATATAAAATTGAATTTGCAAGCAAAAATTACTTGAGTGAAATTTTGATGAATTGCTATGTTTTCAAGTCATATACAGTTTTTGGGTACCATTTTAAAAATAGTCGCAGTTTTTTTTAAATAAGTGCCCATGTTTGCCCATTCTTGAAAAAAGTATTTTTGAAAAGCTGAGAAAATTCTCTATATTTTGCTTTTTTGAACTTTGTTGATACGAACCTTAGTTGCTGAGATGCGGGGTTGAAGGGAATGAAAAGGCCGATTTGCTTGCCAGGAAAGGCTCAGATGACCTTTTTGCTGGTCCGGAGCCATTCTGTGGAGTGTCGAAATGCGTTCTGAAAATGGAAATTACAAAATGGGAAAATTCCATGATACAACAGAATTGGATTGCCTCGCATTCTGCAAAGCAATCCAAGTTGTTTATCTCCCCTAGCAAACAGAAAACGTCGCGAATACTTGGTCTGAATAAACGGTCACTAAACATATACATTGGATTAATTACAGGACATTGCCCATCACGGTATCACTTGAAAAAGCTAACGCGAAATCAAACTGATATCTGTAGGCTCTGTGACTGTGAAGTGGAAACTTCAAGTCATTTACTGTGTGAGTGTGATGCACTGATTACAAAAAGAATTAAATTTTTCAATAAAGGGATTTTAACTCCCTCAGAAATTTATTCAGAAAATCCTACTTCGGTTGTTGACTTAATTCTTGAAGCAATGCCAAACTGGGGTATATCGCATCCTCAGTCAGTGGCGGTCACCCTAAATGGTGACTTGTCATCCTAAAAATATGCGACAGTAATTAGGGGTACACTACACCCAAAGGAAAAATATATCTCATAACCTGCAACATTGGATTTGCTGCAGAAAATGTCACATTTTATAACATTTTTTGCAGCAAGCCCGTAGAACATTTTTGTCCGCGTGTAAAAATTTCAACGATCTGCAGTTCTCACCAACACATATAATGCTGGCCCGTCCCCGAGCAACACTCCAAAGAGAAGCATATGTTAGTGCTCTTTCACTCACTTTTTACCAATCGTCCATGGCGCGGTGATAGCGTGTCGGATCAATAACCAAGAAGTTGGTGGTTCAATCCTCGTTCTGCTAAGTGTTTTTTTTTTGTAAAATACAACCAAAAAGCCGTCGGTAATGTCGATAATTGTCGGTAACGGGCAAAAATGTCATACTCCTATATCGCAAAAAATGCATGAGGACAGATTTCATGCAGATTCTGATATACTTTCATGCCGCCATGCATCACAATCATGCGACTGCCAGTTGGGTGTACAATAGATCAACTAAATGGTCGCAGTAGTCTTAAATCCCACAAAAAAAAAAGTTGCTGAGATATTGCCATGCAAAGATTTGAAAACAGGAAAATTGATGTTTCCTAAGTCTCACGAGAATAACCCTCTATTTCTCTCTCTTTTTTTTGCGGAGATTCGAATAACAAAAAAAAAATCGTTGTCTTATTCTTTATGGTTGAGCCCCCTGAACTACTGTAAAAAGATTTAGAAATTTTGAATCCAAGATGGCGGTCAAAACGGCGGTGATGAAATATTGAAAAAATGCATTTTTTTAATTCATAAGCAAAACTGTTCAAATTTTACTAATGGGGTCGCAGAACTCGAATTTGATGTTAAAAGTTAGAAAATGAAAAAAATACGAAAAAATATTTTTCCATGATTTGATTATTTGGATAATCTCAACATTTGATATAATCGAAAATTAATGTTCCTGGACGATAAAACGCATAATGCAAAAGTTAAATCATATTTTTAACGTCGATTCCAACTCCTTTCCCCAACGCCAAACAAACCGGCGACCGTTAGGCCTTGCCGCTCCACGCTGCGTGGCGAGATCTCTTCCTCGATCTTCGCCGCAGATGAAGTTGAGATTCTTTTTTTTAGAGCCACCGTCAAATCTCTCCCCTGTATAGTTCATCCGAGAGCGAATCTCTGACGCGTCGCGTTTCGGACATCCGAGAAGAGCCATCAACCGGTGCGCGAACTTGCCTGAAGAACGTGCTCTAACGCAGTCGTTGTTGTATGTAAGTCAGTCAGCTCTAGCTACAGCTAGTGTGTTACGCTGCCGTTAAGCCGCACTTGATGTGCCTTTAAACAACTCCAAATCGCTCCCCAACTCGTTACAAGTCCGCGAACCGCGCTCGAAGAAACACACCACAACAAGTCTTGGTTCCAAAAGTCGGCAGTTTTGGTCGTAATCAGCGTCGCAGTCGCAGCAGTGATTATTCAGGAAGTGGTTCGCCTGTTGGCTTAACTTTAAGGCGTGCGTGAGTCCGCAAAGAAGAGACAGGCCCGGCCTTCAACGCGGTTACGCCGACCAAGACCACGCGAGATTCTTCGCCGAGTTGCATCGAACAATAACAGCTGCATTGGCGCGAAAGGGAAAATACCTTCCTAGGCGGTGTGCGCAGTTTGTGCAGCAGAGTTATCTCATCGAAACCCGAGGCTACCAGACTGTTTGTGCGGACAAGGCACCGAGTTGTAACGACGCTAGTACGTGACACAAACGTCTAGTAGTACAAGTGCATCGTTGCAGCGACTGTGGACGATCCCTTGCTGGGTTTGCAAAAGTTGGCGCCGAGGCCGAGAATCGTGTTTTGTGGCTTGGTTGCAGAAACTGCTGTAACTTCTGAGTTGAAGCTGAGTGCGGTGCTTGATCGAGTGTTGAAATTGAAATTGAGAGTTAGTTGAGCGGTTAAGTTCTACCGAAACGGTCGTCCAAGTCGTGTATCGGGTTTGTCGTCGATGTGTGTTGTTGACTCTTGCTTTGCTGAGCAAGTCAAAGTGTGCCAGTGATCTTGCAGTGAGCCAGTTTGGTTCTGAGTGGGAAAACATAGGAAAAAATATGAATAAGTTTGTGATATTAGTGAGTACCAATTACTATCCATAGTATGAAATAAGTAAATTTTTGTTATTGTATGAAACAAGCAAAAATTTAACATAGTACATGCCTGAAAAAAAATTATAGTTAAAGTACAAGTTAAGAAAAGCCTTAGATCAGATCAACAATAAGGAATGTTATAAATTACCTTTGAAATTTGACATACAATAAACAATTTATAAAAAGTTTAGTGATTAATTTCTCCTTTTCGATGCAATTTAACCTCAATTTAGGTGAAAAAACTTAAATTACACATAAATTGCTGGAAATTTGCACTTATTTCGAGGAATAGTTACCATTTTTTTGTTTCATAATCTGCCCACATTCTAAGGTCAACATCAGGATTTTTTTTCTGCGTAGTGGCTAAAAAGTCAAACAGAAAAATAATTTCTGTATTTAAAATGTTTTTTGTGCCACATAATTTTTTAAGAATACTCAACAATGTATTGCCCATTGCAAAATGACAGAAAATAAGTGATTTTTGAAAATTTAGATGTGAAAAATCATTGTTATGAAGTAACAACTGAGCTCCAGTTAACGTTCATCATAAGTTGGCAGATAATCTAAGACGAATCACCAAATTTTGATCAAAGTCACTTAAATGAAACAACATCAGCAACAATCAAAAGTGGTTTTGAATAGCATTAACAAACCGGTTGCGTATTGATTAAAACAAATCATATGGAAATAGAAAATCATTATTGAATTAAGCCTGCATAAGCGGTTTAAATTATGTTATTTTTGAAACTACTAATTGTTTGTCACCGTTATTTGATTCATATTGTTTTAAAGAGCCTGCTTTCATTGAAACTAAACAGTATTAGTCAATTAGGCTAAGGCCGTAGAAAATATTTTTCAAAGTTTATGTCGCACCTCAAAAAGTTGTCACGACGATGCATTTTATCTTCAAAGTTTTTTTTCAAAATTTTGAAGAAAAAAAAAGAATTTATTAACTGAAAACAATTAAAAATGAATTTTCTTTTGTTGATAATCAATAATGTACAATACCGTAAAAAGTTTGTTTTTAAAGAAACGTTGATAAATAGATATTTTAAAAACAAATAATTGCAAATCAACTGAACAGATTCATATTTTTTATAAGCTCGAATGATCTGTTAAGCCACAAGTTGTTTTGTCTAAAAAACACTGAAAATCACTCTGCAAAATATTTCATTCTTATCAAACCTTGATAATTTTACCGAAAAATCTTTCAAATATGTTTGAAACTGATTACAAAGGATTTTTTTCATTTCTGAGCAAAGTCAGTCACTTTTTTAGTTTCTTATTATTTTGAAAATTGTGTGATCGTATTTAGACCGTTTTTGCGTCAAAAAAATATTGCCTCAAAAACTTACACCCTTCATATGTGTGATTGCAATTATTGTGGTAGTAAGACAATAATTTTAGAAATATTCAACTTTCCCAAGGCAATTTGAAAACATAAAATAATAAGTACTACTTTGAAATATTTTAAAATTCTTTTGTAATTTTTTGCATAACTAGGTTTTCCATACAAATATCCAAACAATTTAATGAGGTGGTCATCAAAAATAGGCGTATGAATTTTCGAAAATCCGTTGCTTAGAAGGGGTTTTCTGATTGATTTGGTCTCTTCGGAAAATCATTATCTGGTACGGGATATTTATAAAAATTCAAGCAAAAAAAATATTTTTGGGACAAATAGTGAAATCAAATGTCAAACATATTTTTTTATTTTTTAAATTTAAAATTAATTGCACTGTTGTTATAAGCATTTAAAGGTGAAGTTTATCGAAAATGCTCATTTTTTGCAATTAAAAAATACTTTATAAATGAAAATCACGCCTGAAAAAATATGTTCGAAATGCTGAGAATATTTCATACTATTTTATTTTTCGACTTTATTGATCGAACAGCTCCCTAAATTTTTTTTTCATATATGAGTTTTTTTTCAGTGTCATAGATTAGCCCTAATCTATGTGGCAGTGCGTGGCCGAATGGTTACGCTGTCCGCTTTGTAAGCGGATGATTCTGGGTTCGATTCCCATCAGCTGCAACCTTCCATCGGATGAGGAAGTAAAATGTCGGTCCCGGCCTTGGTTGTTAGGCCGTTAAGTCATTCCAGGTTAGGAGTTCTCTCCATGCCATAAGTACGAACAATACACCAAACCAAGCCTACTCCGGTGGAATCGCTGGCGGAGGTTGGACTCGCAATCCGAAGGTCGTCAGTTCAAACACTGGGGTGGAAGGTTCCTTCGAGTAGAAAGAGGTTTGGGTGCTCTCCCCATTCAAGCCTTCGGACTCCTAGGTTCGAGCAGAAACTTGCAATAGAGACCACAAAAGACCCGGGGTCGTTAATGTGGATGGTTTGATTTTTTGAGATTAGCCCTGAATTTTCAAATCGGGACATTTTACTTATCCTGGAAGTAATACAGATTTTTTTTCAATTTGTTTCTCAAAAATCTGGTATTGCCAGATTTATTAGGCAACCTGGATAATGTAGACAAATAAAATTAAAATTATAATTTCTTAAACTGTTTACTCCTAGTACCAAATCAGCCGTATGTTGTACCTTTTGCCCTAAGCCCTTAGCCCTTACTCCATTTATAGCAGTTTAATGAAAACCATATTTGAAAACTTAAAAATCTTCTGGGAGACCTGTAAATTAAAAAAAAATTTATGTTTCTTTTCAAAGTTGCAAGTGTTCAGAATGCGTTCAGTAAAATTAGTAAAATCGAAATCAAATGCTTCGACTTTACCTAAATTTAAATCTAAGGCATACCAATTTGCCAAATATCATATTACGGGTCCAACTATGTAGGCTAAGCTACTCTCATACTCAATATGGGCCAAATCTGCTCACAATCAATTTGTACCTTGCCGGTTTGACGTGGAATGGCTGATAATTGATTTCTATCTTTTCTCCTCCCTCCAGCTCGCCACCGTGCTGGTGCTCTCCAACATCCCCGTTGAGGCCACCGTCGTGCGGTTGTTCACCGATCTGCTGCAAAATAACGTGGCCGGAATTCCGTTGATTCACAAAACCGAAGAGTTCGATTTCGACCCGGAGGTCAGCAAGAAGCGCCGCGAGATGTACTACGAGGTATGCGATGTTGGGGCTTAACGATTTTTTTTTTAATATTTCAGCTAATTTTTTTTAACTAAAACCATTTGACAAAGCAAAATAAAATCTCATTGATTAAACTTAGTAAAGTTAAAGTTAGCGTCAACTGCCCTAGTTTCTATTGACGCGTGCCAAATGCCTTGGATTCGTCACTCGAGACAATACGCTCACATTGAAAGTCTGGTGAAACTAAGTCAAGCAATTTTATGCGCATAGAGTTTGTTGTTTTTATTTCTGTTTTGGCTTTAAACTTCGGAAGCGCTTGGAAGGAATAAGATTTTTTGCTGTTAATTTTGTATTTATGACGAAGATTTACAATAAATGTTTAACAAAATTTCATCGAATACATTAAAATCAAGCGACAATATTGGAGCAGATAACATGAATTTTAAATTAATTTATTTCCTTTAAGCGCTACCTAAGCTTAATATCCATGTGAACAAAAACGCGCTGCGCTTTTGTTTACAGATTTTGAACAATATTGGCCCTAAGTCAAGCGCAGGTTGTAAGTTGTGCTGAAGGACGTTTGCTTCGTGGTCAGGTCTAGAATTGGCAGTTTGACGGGTTTTGCTGTTCTTGAAAAACACTCTGCAGAGATTATATAGCCAACTTCTAAATAAAAGTTCTAATTCAAGAAAATGATAACAATGAAATATCTCGTAAAGTTGAATTCCTGAAATCTTTGTTTTTAAATATGTGAAGTTTTTTTTTGAAGATCCAATAAGCTTATGTTTTTATGTTAGTGTGAATTTGCAATCGAAAAGAAAATAACAAACATTGTTTTTTTTCTAAAAAGGGCATAATTTTGAGCAATTGCCACTAAAAGTTTGATTTGGGAAAAAAATCTTTTCGATTTTTTGAAAAGTGCCCATGAGCTGAGAAAATTTCCAAATCATTGATGAAATTGGTAAGGATTGGTGTTTTCGTTACTGATAAACAGCCCATCAAATATTAAAAAAAGATAATATTAAAAATGTTTATGTATCATTCAAACAGCATTAAATTTTCAATTGGGGTAATTCTCTACCAACTCACACGAAATCGGGAAAAGTTGCCCCGACCCCTCTTCGATTTGCGTGAAACTTTTGTCCCTGAACACGAATCCGAGGTCCGTTTTTTGATATCTCGTGACGGAGGGGCGGTACGACCCCTTCCATTTTTGAACATGCGAAAAAAGAGATGTTTTTCAACAATTTGCAGCCTGAAACGGTGATGAGATAGAAATTTGGTGTCAAAGGGACTTTTGTGTAAAATTAGACGCCCGATTTGATGGCGTACTCAGAATTCCGAATAAACGTATTTTTCATCGAAAAAAACACTAAAAAAGTTTAAAAAATTCTCCCATTTTCCGTTACTCGACTGTAACAAATTTTGGAACATGTCATTTTATGGGAAATTTAATGTACTTTTCGAATCTACATTGACCCAGAAGGGTCATTTTTTCATTTAGAACAAAATTTTTCATTTTAAAATTTCATGTTTTTTCTAACTTTGCAGCATTATTTTTTAGAGTGTAATAATGTTCTACAAAGTTGTAGAGCAGACAACAACAAAAATTTTGATATATAATCATAAGGGGTTTGCTTATAAACATCACGAGTTATCGCGATTTTACAAAAAAAAAGTTTTGAAAAAGTTGGTCGTCGTAGATCATAGCCGTTCATGGTCACCCGCGACAGACACGGACGACGAAACAAAGAGAAACGAAAAAAGTAACTTTTTCAAAACATTTTTTCGTAAAATCGCGATAACTCGTGATGTTTATAAGCAAACCCTTTATGTCTATATATCAAAATTTTTGTAATTGTCTGCTCTACAACTTTGTAGAACATTGTTACACTCTAAAAAATAACCCTGCAAAGTTAGAAAAAACACGAAATTTTAAAATGAAAAATTTTGTTCAAAATGAAAAAATGACCCTTCTGGTTCAATGTAGATTCGAAAAGTACATTAAATTTCCCATAAAATGACATGTTCCAAAATTTTTTACAGTCGAGTAACGGAAAATGGGAGAATTTTTAAAACTTTATTAGTGTTTTTTTCGATAAAAAATGGGTAATTCTCCGCCAACTCACACAGCAGTTGCCCCGACCCCTCTTCGATTTGCGTGAAACTTTGTCCTAAAGGGTAACTTTTGTCCCTGATCACGAATCCGAGGTCCGTTTTTTGATATCTCGTGACGGAGGGGCGGTACGACCCCTTCCATTTTTGAACATGTGAAAAAAGAGGTGTTTTTCAATAATTTGCAGCCTGAAACGGTGATGAGATAGAAATTTGGTGTCAAAGGGACTTTTGTGTAAAATTAGACGCCCGATTTGATGGCGTACTCAGAATTCCAAAAAAACGTATTTTTCATCGAAAAAAACACTAAAAAAGTTTTAAAAATTCTCCCATTTTCCGTTACTCGACTGTAAAAAATTTTGGAACATGTCATTTTATGGGAAATTTAATGTACTTTTCGAATCTACATTGTCCCAGAAGGGTCATTTTTTCATTTAGAACAAAATTTTTCATTTTAAAATTTCGTGTTTTTTCTAACTTTGCAGGGTTATTTTTTAGAGTGTAACAATGTTCTACAAAGTTGTAGAGCAGACAATTACAAAAATTTTGATATATATACATAAGGGGTTTGCTTATAAACATCACGAGTTGGCGCGATTTTAAGAAAAAAAGTTTTGAAAAAGTTGGTCGTCATCGATCATGCCCATTCATGGTCACCCGCGACAGACACGGACGACGAAACAAAGAGAAACGCAAAAAGTAACTTTTTCAAAACTTGTTTTCGTAAAATCGCGATAACTCGTGATGTTTATAAGCAAACCCCTTATGTCTATATATCAAAATTTTTGTAATTGTCTGCTCTACAACTTTGTAGAACATTGTTACACTCTAAAAAATAACCCTGCAAAGTTAGAAAAAACACGAAATTTTAAAATGAAAAATTTTGTTCTAAATGAAAAAATGACCCTTCTGGGACAATGTAGATTCGAAAAGTACATTAAATTTCCCATAAAATGACATGTTCCAAAATTTTTTACAGTCGAGTAACGGAAAATGGGAGAATTTTTAAAACTTTTTTAGTGTTTTTTTTCGATGAAAAATACGTTTATTCGGAATTCTGAGTACGCCATCAAATCGGGCGTCTAATTTTACACAAAAGTCCCTTTGACACCAAATTTCTATCTCATCACCGTTTCAGGCTGCAAATTATTGAAAAACACCTCTTTTTTCACATGTTCAAAAATGGAAGGGGTCGTACCGCCCCTCCGTCACGAGATATCAAAAAACGGACCTCGGATTCGTGATCAGGGACAAAAGTTACCCTTTAGGACAAAGTTTCACGCAAATCGAAGAGGGGTCGGGGCAACTTTTCCCGATTTCGTGTGAGTTGGTAGAGAATTACCCAAATACGTTTATTCGGAATTCTGAGTACGCCATCAAATCGGGTGTCTAATTTTACATAAAAGTCTTTTGAACACCAAATTTCTATCTCATCACCGTTTCAGGCTGCAAAATATTGAAAAACACCTCTTTTTTCGCATGTTCAAAAATGGAAGGGATCGTACCGCCCCTCCGTCACGAGATATCAAAAAACGGACCTCGGATTCGTGATCAGGGACAAAAGTTACCCCTTAGGACAAAGTTTCACGCAAATCAAAGAGGGGTCGGGGCAACTGCTGTGTGAGTTGGCGGAGAATTACCCATTGTCAATATCAAAAAAACTAAATAAACTAAATTTTCAGTGTCAAAAAGTATTTCAGGCGTCATATATTCTGAATTCTTCGAAAAAATAATATTCTGAAATTTTCAAGACAAATATTTTAAAAGGGCGTAGTAATGAATTGAATACCTCCAACAAAAAACAAAATCGAAAAAATCAGAATATTTCATGACTGATTCATTTTTTGACATTTAAAATCGGACCAGTAGTTCTGTGATATTGGCATTTAAAAATTAAGTGCCGTTTGAGCAAAACCTGAACAATTGAAATTTAATTTTTGCTTTATATTTTAGGAGCTGTATCTCAGAAACAATAACATCAATCTTCAATATTTCTAAGACGATTTTATTTTTTTTTTAAATTTCTGATAATAATTTCAAGTCTTTAGGAGTGCCGAAACCTAAAGACTTGAAATTATTTTTTTGCTGCTTTATATTTCTCAAAATCGAACACAACTTATAACATTGTTTTTTTTCGAATTCGATTTGGAATAAACACAAAATTTGGCTGTTGAACTTATAAACCATCTTTTTCGGTTGCTCAAAAGATGATTTTTCTGGTCCAACAAAACACAATAAAAAATCATGGTTAAAAAACAGCTGGGAATGAGTACATGTTTTACAGTCATGCCTCGGTTTAGCACCGCATATGGGGGATGCAAAACCGAGGCGTGCATAACCGAGGCACAGAGCTTGTGGGAGTTTGGCTATATGGGAGACATTGCCTTTAATCGTACGAAAAATCATGCAAACATCAAAAAATTATAGTGTTTTGAAATCGGGATGATGTCAGCTATCCATTAGAATTATTATTTCATGAAAATTTTCACAAAAATACGTATTTTTCCTGTATTTCGAAAATGCATTTTTTCTCTAAAGAAACAAAAAATATATTATTGTTGCAATATGGGTAATGTAATAACAAATTTTTAAAAAATACTCAAAAATTTTAAAAACTACGTCATTTTTAAAAAAAACTCCAAATTTAAATTTTTACAGTATGGGTATCAAAAGATTTTTCATACATTTCGAAAGTAATAACATTTTTTTTTGAAAATACTCCAAATTTTCACAAAACTACGTATTTTCTAAAAAAAATACTCAAAACTTCCGTTTTTACGATGTGGGTGTCGAATGATCGGGATTTTTTCATATATTTCGAATGTAATTACAATATTTTTTGGAAATACTCAAAATTTTCATAAAACTACGTATTTTCGAAAAAAATACTAAAAAATTCCGTTTTTACAATGTGGGTATCAAACAATCGGGATTTTTTCATACATTTCGAAAGTTATTAAAAAAATGAAAATACTCAAAATTTTCACAAAACTACGTATTTTTGAAAAAAATGATTTGATTATTTGATACCCATATTGTAAAAACTGAAATTTTGAAAAGTTTTACAAAAATACGTAGTATTGTGAAAATTTTGAGTATTTTCAAAAAAATATTGTTATTACATTCGAAATGAATGAAAAAATCCCGATCGTTTGATATCCATATTGTAAAAACGGAAATTTTGAGTATTTTATTCGAAAATGCGTAGTTTTGTGAAAAAATAGAGTATTTTCTTAAAATCTTGTTATTACATTCGAAATGTATGAAAAAATCCCGATCGTTTGATACCCATATTGTAAAAATTGAAATTTTGAGTATTTTTTTTCGAAAAAACGTAGTTTTGTGAAAATTTGGAGTATTTCTAAAAAAATTGTTATTATATTCGAAATGTATGAAAAAACCTGATCATTTGATACCCATATTCCAATAACAATATATTTTTAGATTCTTTAGAGAAAAAAAAATGCATTTTCAAAATACAGGAAAAATACGTATTTTTGTGAAAATTTTCATGAAATATAATAATTTTAATGGATAACTGACATCATCCCGATTTCAAAACTTTATAATTTTTTGATGTTTGCATGTTTTTTCATACGATTAAAGCCAATGTCTCCCATATAGCCAAAAACCCACAAGCTCTGTGCTTCAGTTAAGCACTGGGCCGTACTGCAAAACCAGGCATGATATGAGGCATGACTGTCAGAAAAAATAAGTAATTTTACATCTAAAAATTTGTTAATTTATCATTTTTCAGATGTCATGCCTCTTTTTCAGTTTAAACTGAGGAAAAATTACATCGTAAAATAGGTAATATTCAACCTTCCAATGTTACACCTTCCGAATTTACACAATTTTTTACTGAGAACTGTGTTTTACTGTGAACAAAACTTAGAAAATATGGATTTTTGAATTTCATCTTTTGAAAATTTCCATCTAAAAATACCTATTTTCAATTATTTACAAACCATTCTTGTATGAATGGCTACCAAAATGGTATGAAGACTACACAGTAAAAAAAATCATGGTTGTATTACATCTGGAAATTGGTACATCTTTTATATTAGAAAAAATGTGAAATTGTACCACTGAAAATGTGTAAATTTACAATTTTCTGATGTAATGCCACATTTTCAGCTCCACTTTCCAAATTTTCACATGTATTTACTGTGTACACGGAGAAAAAAGAGTTCCCAAAAATCGTGAACAAGCGTTCATGAAAATGAGAACTTCGAACAAAGTGTTCAAATCCCATGGTACGATTTTGAAAAACGTACCATGAAATTTGAACACTTTGTTCGTGGTTCTCATTTTCATGAACGCTTGTTCACGATTTTGGGAACTTTTTTTTCTCCGTGTAGGATTGCCCAGAAATAAAGATCCCTTTCTCCACAAGTGTAAAATAGATTTTTGGCTTATTTTAAGCATCTATGCCAGTTTTGAGCATTATTGGTTAAGATTAAACCCATTGATATTCCCAGCCATACAAAATTGATTTTTTTAAATTGCTAATATGGAACATCGAGTTTTACGTCTTTGGTATGTTCGACAAAGTTCTTAAATTTCAAATGAGGACCAAAATTTTGGGACTATTTGGATGGGAGCAGCGCACCCAACAGACAAAACCGTATGAAAATTTATGTTTTTAAAAATTCATTTTTCCGATTTTTCCAACACAAACCCAAACTTCAATTTTTATGACTAGCTAATATTTGGCCCAGTGTTCTAAAATAGCTCAATGAATAATATTTATTTAGCTCGTGAGCGAAGTTTTGATAAAAAACCATTTCTGGGGACCATCATGGTTTTGTTGGTAAGTAAACTGTAATGTTTTAGCAAAAAAGGGGGTTGGAGTTGTTGGAAAAAATACTTCCTCACGTTTTTTTTTGCAAAAACCACATTTAAACAATAATATTTTTTTCTAACTCTAGAACTTAGTCATTTTAAATTTGTGATATGTAGTTGATTTGATAGTAAAATAATATGTCATAAGCATGATATTGATTTTAATCAAAATATTTTGGTTTGTAAATATAATTGATAACATAAAACTTGAAAACAACTATTCCTTTTCTTTTCTTGTTTAGCTCAACTCTGATCAAAAATGCAAGTAAATCTCAGAAATTTCACAGATTGAACGGCATCGTGGACAATCACCAGGGGTTCCAATTTTTGACGATCAAGTTCAAGTTCAGTGTGAGCCGGATCAATTCAGCCGAAAAGTCGCCTCGCGACGCTATAAGAGTCGTTTTTATGCACCATCCAGTTTTACGCTGAATCATGCCGAATCGCGTCACTCGGCCGATCACCAAACAAGGTCGCCTGTGGCAGGTTTTCCATCTTGCCGATCTTGTCGATAGGCCCAAAATAGACCCGTCGATGATTGGTTAATTATAGGACCGCTTTTTCGTTTTGGAATCTCTTCCGCGTTTAACGGTTTCGCGTGATTGAATTAATTATTAATTTTCTTCTTCTTCTTTTTACGAACTAGCAACACGGATACCGTGGCGAGAAGGCCATCGAGCGGCTCGGACTGGGAATCGACGGCAAGCACCGTGAACGGGCGGAACACCAACGGCAACGGGACGAGGGACATCTCAACGGACTGAACATTCTGCAGCCTTGAATTGGGGATAGCGAGGGACATAATGTAGTTGAATTTGGTTGTGAAATGTGAAAAGTGATTTTTTATTGGAAATTGTTAAGAGTTGTGCCAGTGAATAGAGTCGTATGCATTGTACCTGGATGGTTCCATCTGCTATAATAATACAAAGTGTCGAAAGCACAAACCTGATGCTAACGTCACTTTAAAGAATTGAGACATTTCTCGGTAGTTTCGATGAAAACTGCTTTTGAGAAAGATCGATTCTGAATAAAACATTTGCTCACGAAAAACTAATAAGAGTAAGATAGTTTTAAAGTGAATAAGAATTATGCTGAGTATAAATTTGATGTTAAATTATGAAAATAAATAATCGTTTTTTAATCACAAAACATGATAATATTACATAAACCTAAAACCTAATCTAATGAAGGTAATTTCCTCCCCAAGTCAAAACTCATAAAATTCGCATTAAAACCGTTTCACGTAAAGTCAATCCCGCTGGGTTTCGACCTAACGCACAATCCAAACAGAGAATGAAATTAATTATTCTCCTATAAAATAAAATTGTCTAAATGTTTTTACAACCACTTTTCCGTTTTTGATGTCGGCCGAGGTTTCCCTCTATTTGCCGTTTCAACTTGATGAAATTTATCTTTCCCAGTTCGGTGCCACCTTCCAGCCGCGGTGCGATTCCGGCATTTTCCCGCCCAGTGTTTTTCCTGGTTTTTTCGCCAGTTGCTTTTACTTCTGGCTCTGGCAAATCCGCCATCGTTGAGGCGTTGAAGATGGCACTGTGGGTTGTAAGGGGTTACAAGCACGTTTGACACAATAAAAGATTCCAAAAATTTTCTTTGAGATTCATGAAACAGTATGTTAACTTTATACTTAACAAAAACATAAAAAAAAATGTATTCACCTTGTTCCCTCGATGTTACCCCCTAACCAACCGATGCGACACTCAACCCTTTGGCAACCCCTTCGACACACCCACCCTCACTAATCCCACCCACCACCACCCATCCCCCGGCTCAGGCAGGTCAAATTAACTTTGGAAAATTTTCCAATATAAAACACGACACCGAAGCAGAATTTCATTAAAAGCTGATTTTATTTTTCTTTCCCGTTTTGTACGCGGACGCTTGTGCTGGCTGGCGAATCACATCCCTTCGGGGCTTGTGGGTGGCAAACAAAAACCCAACGCCGTCGTCGTCGTCGGTGACACCCACCATCACGGGACGGGAGTGGGATATACTTTGGGGTTTGGCTTTTTTTGGTCGGGTTGATTTTTGTTGAGAAAGAAATAACTTTTGGGAAGTATCAGTACAAAATAATGTTTATTTTCCAAGCATGTTAGTAACATTAAGAAACATTATAATGAAAATAAAATATTGCCGGGACTGGTGGTGTAGGGGTAAGCGTGGTCAACTCTCACCCAGTCGGATTGGGTTCGATCCCAGACGGTCGCGGTGGGACAGGGAAGTAAATGTTGACCCCGGACTAACCTAAAAAGGTTAGGTCATTAGCCCAATCCAGGTGTAGGAGTCGTCTCTCTGGGTTCTGTCTCGGTGAAAACGCTGGTAGGCAGTTGAACTCACAATCCAAAGGTGGTCAGTTCGAATTACGGGTTGGATGAAAGCTTAGGTATAAAAAGAGGTTTGCAATTGCCTCAACAATCAAGCCTTCGGACACATAGTTTCGAGTAGGAATCTCGCATTCGAGAACGCCAAGGCAATGCTGTAGAGCGAATATTTTTTTTACGAAGTGGAAATTTTGTTTTCTAGGGTAATTTTTTGATCAAATAATTGATTCTGAAAAATATTAATCTAGAATAACCCAATGAATTATCTTAAGTTTGCAAGAAAGAAAAATATCTTAAGAATTTGCAATGTTATATGATCTTTTCAAATAAATTGAGTTTTTGATTAAACAAAAGGCAAACTTATGAGAAGTTGGTCGAGGTTTCCAGTGAAAAGTTTTTCGAGACTGAAAAATCATGTTGGTCATATAGAAAATGCCAAAAACCACCAATAAAGCTAATTTCCAAAATTTTTATTTTTAAAACCGCTGTATCTTAACAAGCATTGGGCATCGGACAATGGTCAATAAGGAAAAATGTAAAATTGTCTAGAGAACCGATTTCCACTAACTTTTTTGAAAATGTTTACGATTACATAACTTAAAAAACAGTTATGGTTAATGATTTTTGTATTTTTTTTAGAAGAGGCTGACCATCTTGCACTTTTGTGAGTTTTTTGTAACTTCTTAGGCTATTTCCTCAAAAAATCGTGACATCACATTATTATTTGACTTTTAAAACTAAAAATCGAAAAATCTCATAGATGTGGCATGTATTTTTCTATCAGTGTATTTTTCAGAAAGCTCGTCCAATTTCCTACAAATTTGTCTTTGACCACTTTTTGATACGATGCAATGGCTTCGCGACACAGTTATTTTTAATTTGAAAACAAAAACATCATATTTAAATAACTTATGCCCTTCTCAAATGTCATTTTCGAATACAGTTGGCTCCATATACACAAAAATGGCTTATATTAGGCCTATGTTAACCTGTTTACAAAGTTTCATTGAAATTAGGAAAACATTGAAACGAAAATCGAATCTGTGGTTGACAGAGCAGCGAGTCAGACGTGCGTCCCACACACACACCAAAAAAAGTGCTAAAAAGTGCAAAAATGCCTCAGGGCAAGAAAAAGAGGCGGTCCTCACCAGCAGGATTGGCAGATTTGAAGAAGCTAAAGAATGCCGAAGCGCTACCTGCAAAGCCAGGCAGTTTGGGCAAGGACGCTCAAAATTCGTCTAGAAACCAGTTTGCTACCCTCCCTGTGGACGTGAGCGAGAAGGAAGAATTTGAACGACGAGAAAAGTTGCCACCCATTTTTGTGAAAACATCGTCATCGGACTCGGTGCGAAAGTGGCTGACCGGATTTATCAAATCTGGTGCTTTACGAGCTTCCATTCGCTTGTGTGCTGATGGACTCAAAATTCTGCTACCTGGCAGAAAGGATTACAACTACGTTCGGGATTTCCTGAACAACACAAAGATCGAATACTACAGCCATGACGATCCAGGTAAACGCCCCATGAAACAGGTCCTCTGAGGCCTGTACGACATGGATGTGAATGTGTTGAAAGAAGAGCTCAAATCTCTTAAGTTGAACGGAGTCTTCAAGATGACGAGACACAACAAGGACATCAAATATCGTGATCAACTGTACCTGGTTCATTTCGAGAAAGGATCGACAACGCCGTCTGAGCTGAAAGCAGTTCGAGCAATTTTCAACATCATCGTGTCTTGGGAACGTTATCGTCCAGTGCACCGTGACGTGACACAGTGTTCGAACTGTTTGCAGTTTGGACATGGTGGAAGAAATTGTTTCATCAAGAGTCGTTGTGCAACCTGCGGAGGTGAGCACAAAACTCAAGCTTGCGATACAATCAACGACAACTTCGAAGCGAAATGCTTCAATTGCGGCGGCGACCATTCGACCAAGAATCGGAGCTGCCCAAAACGGGCACCAACCAAATCGTCGCAAAACACCACCAACTTTCACGGACGTGGATTTTCCTGCTTTGGCGTCACCTGGAGCGGGATCTGTTCGAGTGGTTCTAAATCTGAAGCCATTGCCGTTGAATCAGCGACAAAAAGTTGCAGAGAACACAACACCTCCTGGCATCAGGCAGCAACCGAGGGAAAACCAACCAGCATTAACGGAAGAAGGCAGTAGTGACCTGCTTTCACCACAAGAGCTTCTGAACATTTTCATCGAGATGACAACAACACTGCGTGGGTGCAAAACTCGCCAGGAACAAGTAAGAACGCTTGGAGCATTCATCTTAAAATACAGTTTATAGTTTACTCGTTCTAATGATTTTGAATAATTCAAAGAATTTTTATTTTAGTTTTAAGTTAGGATTAGTTGTTAAAGTGATTTTTTCTTTCTTTTCTTTTTTTTTACCCAAATGTATTCGATTAAATGCAAAAATGTAAAACAATTTGAAAAAAATTAATGAATGTGAACAGTAATAATAAAACGAAAAATACAACAAAGGTGAAGAGCATTTAGCCATACCACTTAGAATGTAAATGAAATGTAATTATTATAAGAAAGTTCAATAAACACATATTTAATTTCAAAAAAAAATTTGAAACGAAAAATTGAGTACTGTCATGGGGATCAGCCATAAACCACGTGGACACTTTTTTGGAAATTTCACCCCCCCCCCCTCCCCGCTAGGGTGTCCACGTGGTTTATGGATGGTCCCTAGGGGTTAAATTTAGATTAGACCCCCCCCCCTTCCCTGAGATTGGGTCTTACAAAATTCAGCTTTTTTGTATGACCCAACGTCACCCCAGTTGACGGTACCCAAAAAAGTATAGGTCATCGCTCAGTTTTTATCGTTTTCGTCAATTTTATGTTTTTGCGCGAGTCGCGCCGAAAAACCCAGTGTTCAAAAAATTGTACCGAGAGCCTACACAAACCATGTGGACATCTTTTTTTTGGAAATCTCAAACCTCCTCCTCACCCCCATCGTGGACAATTTTTATACATTTTTTTTTGTATGGAGCGTGGACAATCGCCATGCCCCTCTCCCCCTCCCCCTCATTTGTCTCAAGGCATTGTTTATGAATGGTCTCACCTCGGAATCCTTTATTCACAATCTCACCATTTTTTTTATATGGTATGTTAAATTTCCCGTGGAATCCGATAAAAAATATATTTACAGACATAGGCTCTTTAGTCCCAGGACCTTTAAAACAGCATTAAAAATTCTCATACGACCATTCCAAACGTTTATCTAGATTTTTGAACTTTTAAACTATTTTTCTGAAAAGCCTATCTTATAACCTTTCATTTGCTTCTAAGACAGCTAAAATCAGTTGGAATAGCGCGGGGTTATGATTTCGAAAAATGCGGTTTTAGTGAAAATCAACAAAAATTGCCATTTTTTAACCACCCTAACACAGCGTTGGTCAGCCTAACGACCAAACAAAAAAAACGGGTCTAATTATTTCAGCCTCGGAACCATAGAAAAAATATACTATTTCGTGAACTGCTACAACGTGAAAACTTCCATCATTGTCATGATTTTTCGTTCAAAGATATAAATTTTGCGTCACTTTCAATATTTTGACAAAATTCCTTCAACAAGTTGTTTAGAATAGTGCCCTACACATGCTGATTCCTTTTGGTAACGATTATCCCATTCCTTGTAAAGTTATGGAAATCGTCATTAATCAATGATTGCCAACTAGGACGTCAATGACTGTGCCACAAAATTATATAAATTTTGAAGCACAATTGATTTAGATCAAAAATTCTTTCAGTGGCTTCAAGATGGCAACAACCGGCACATGCTGATTAATTTTGGTGCTGAAATTCGTTTAATTGAATTTAATACAGAATATTTTATAGTGATGATCAAATTTCTTCGAAAATGATCAACGGCTTCACCTTAAAGGCCTATCATTGGACAATTTTAAGGAGCCGGTTCGGGCCGGAGGTTGAGCATCTCCACTCTTGAAGCCAGAAATGATACTTTTTATAATCTGTAAATTACTTCATTCCAAAACATAACATTAATTAAATTTATGTTAAGTCATTTTTAAATCACGAGTTAATATTTTACTAATGATTCAACAAGAATTTGTATAACACTTATTATTATAAGAATGGCTGAAGTTCATGCCTTAATGCACATTTTGGAGTGTGGAACGGAAAATATTAAAAAAATACTTCAAATCTTTGGCTTGGAAGCTACGCAACGAAACTTGTGACCACCCTAATATTGTCCAGTATCCACTAACACTGACTTACCTGTGGAGTGGCAATCAAACTGAGGTGAGTTTCTACCTGATGTGAATGCGGTGCTGAGTGCATACATTTAGGGTATTTTCGAAGGAAATACGATTGCGTTGTTGAAATGTTTCAATTTTGTTTTGAAGCCTACCTCTATCTGTGATTGACTGATAATGTCCATCTTAAGTTATTTATTTATTTAGTTGATTATTTTTTCGTATCAAATCTTCCGACTAACATTTATTTTTTTTGAGATCATGATGAAATTAAAAGTAATGCAATATGTGTATTTTGAGCCATAACCTACTTTTTTGAAACTTAAAATACGTAACAAAACCATTCATAATTGATTTCTATTCGCAACTGAGTAAATGAGTTAACCAACCCGCATGCTTTTATCAAAAATAAATTCAGGACAAACATTAACAACAACGACCTGCTGCTGCTGCTGCTACTGACATGGTCTATCTCTGCTCCAGAAAATGAGGATAATACAGAGCAGTAGCATCCTTGCTCACCAAACCCTTAGGATGCTGCTCCCCGCTGGGTTTTCCATTATTTTTATTATAATGATAAAATGCTAATTGGAAAACGCTGATGAACTCGGGCTGGCCTTCGTATTGGTGCCAGTGCCAGCGCAAGAATCGTCTAGTAATTTGATCCTGCCGCAATTACAGCCCTTTTCTCTGTGTCTCTCTCCCCCGTCAGTTGGAGATCTTTGAGTTTGGCAAATTGTCCGAATCAGGTAAATTGTTTGTCAAAGTGCTTTATAATGCTGGGTTGGGTGAAACAAAGGAGGACTGCTACAGCATTCGCTTGAGTTGGGAATCAACAAAACGCTTTGTTACTTTGTCAACTGTTACTTATTTCTGCATCATGCAGAGCTTAGACCGACTAGGCCGTAAACGGAGCTTCCTGTCATTTGGAGTCCTTTGACTACTTCCGGTGGCGACTCGACTCGCTGAAAATTCTTAAAAAAGAAATCTTCTCATCCGCCAATTATGGAACATTAAAATATCCCGCTAGAGCAAACACCAAAAGCATCGCTCTCCTGTCCTCGTTTGGCTACAATGAGACGAACAAAAAAAAACCCCACAGATGGCGCTCTACACCACTCGCTTACCCCTTAAAGTATGCTAATCATATTGAATTTAACCACATCATAATCACCATCATTATCATTGTGTACGTCCCTTCTCTCTGTGGGTTGAAAAGAGAGATCGCGCATATCCTGTCCCTCATCCTTGTGTTCTGCCGAGTTGCAAACATTTCAAAACCACCACGACCACAAACACAGGACCTCGTAAACGGTCGCGTCATTCGCATAATAACTTAAGCAATTTAATTTCTTTTGTTCTATCGGTCGAAGCGTCCCCGTCCCCTGCCCTAGTCATTCACCCAGCCCCGCGGTAGCAGCGAAAGGAAGGGAATGACAATTTTTCCGCAATTTTCTTTTCATGTCCCAGCTTCCGGAGCGCCTCCCCCCGAAGGAGTCGGTTGGTTTTGCTTTTTCGTCGTCTTCGCCCCCGATGTGCTGCAACGTTGGTGCCATTGTTGAAGCGTTTGTCTAACTGTAGGCGACTTTTGCTTCTTGGTATCACATGTTTGCTTTTGTTGTGGATAAAATCGATTTCATAGGCTTCTGAATTTTGAAATTGAATGAAAATTTCGATGATTTTGAGATGCTTGGTTTCAGAGGTAAGTGAGTATAAACCAACGAGTTTCCAAAAGATTAAGTAAGAATTGGGTTTTCCGAATTGTGTGAATTTTGCAAGCAAATGGGAAGAGACAACTTTTTGGTATAATTGTTATCATGCAATCACACCTTTGCGTCAAATTTTGCCAATAGAATCAGAATATGCCTTCATAATTGAGCCAAAGTGACAAAATATCGTTTTATGGTCATATTTTGGGTTTCTATGGTTATTGTTAAAGTTAGTAATTTTTCACGCAAAAAAACTGCAATATAACCTACAAATTCTTGTCAAACAACTGGAAAGATATTTGTGTACACATTTATTTATTTATAAGGAACCCATCATCAAATTTTGTGAAAATTTTACCAGACTTAGAAAAAAAACTAACTTAATCCACCTATGTGGTTGATGCCTTCCTCACTTTTTACACATATTTCAGATATTTTTTTATTAAGTGGTCATAACTCGAGACAGGGTTGCCAGATCTTCGATGTTGTGGACTCGTTGGAAAGGTCTCTTGATTACCTAACCAACGATGGGTCGGATGATGGATCCGGACATCGTTTACATACATTTAAGTAAGATCCGGCTTCAAAAAAGTACATAAATATCACTTAAGTGGTCATAACTCGAGGCAGGGTTGCCAGATCTTCAATGTTGTGGACTCTTTGGAAAGGTCTCTCGATTACCTAATCAATGATGGGTCGGATGATGGATCCGGACATCGTTTACATGCATTTAAGTGAGATCCGGCTTCAAAAAAGTACATAAATATCACTTAAGTGGTCATAACTCGAGACAGGGTTGCCAGATTTTCAATTATGTGGACTCGTTGGAAAGGTCTTTTGATTACCTTACCAACGATGGGTCGGATGATGGATCCTAACATCGTTTACATGCATTTAAGTGAGATCCAGCTTCAAAAAAGTACATAAATATCACTTAAGTGGTCATAACTCGAGACAGGGTTGCCAGATCTTCAATGTTGTGGACTAGTTAGAAAGGTCTCTCGATTACCTAACCAACGATGGGTCGGATGATGGATCCGAACATAATTTACATACATTTAAGTGAGATCCGGCTTCAAAAATGTACATAAATATCACTTAAGTGGTCATAACTCGAGACAGGGTTGCCAGATCTTCAATGTTGTGGACTCGTTGGAAAGGTCTCTCAATTACCTAACCAACGATGGGTCGGATGATGGATCCGGACATCGTTTACATGCATATAAATGAGATCCGGATATATGTGAAAACACATTTTTATACATAACTTTTGAACTAGTTATCGAAACTTCAAACAATTCAATAGCGATGTATGGGACCCTATACCAAGTCGATTGCAACTGGTTTGGTCAAAATCGGTTCAGCCAGTGCTGAGAAAACTCAGTGAGAATTTTGGTCACATACATACATACACACACACATACACACACACAGACATTTGTTCAGTTTTCGATTCTGAGTCGATATGTATACATGAAGGTGGGTCTCCGAGCTTTTAATAAAAAGTTCATTTTTAGAGCAGGATTATAGCCTTACCTCAGTGAGGAAGGCAAAATGAATTTAAATTTGTTTGTGCATGAAATTTCGATTTTTTCCAAAAATCATTGTTTATCAAAAATTCATAACTCAGCGGCAGATTTTATGAGCATTTTCGGCGATAATAAAACGAGATTTAATTTTATTGCAATTATTGAATCTTTATAAAATGAAATATTTCATTTCGAAAATCACATTAAAAATTTGCAAAAAAGTGTAGCATTGCTTAGATTTGTCAATTGGGGTCATTAAAAGGCATTCAAAGAAAAGTATGAACGTTTTTTGTTTAGTTACAAATTTTTAAAAGAGTCAATGTTTTTAAAGCTTTAAAAATAAAATCTTTCAAAAATTGTTCGATCCTCAAAAATATTTTTGAATTATAAATATTTCTTACTGCTAATTTAATTTTGATCGGACTATTTCGGTGAAAACTGACACAAATTTTGGAAGAAAGATGATGAAATTTTAGGTTGGTGGGTCTCGTGGCGCAGGGGTAGCGGCTTCGGCTGCCGATCCCGATGATGCTATGAGACGCGGGTTCGATTCCCGCCTTATCCACTGAGCTTCTATCGGATGGTGAAGTAAAACGTCGGTCCCGGTTTCTCCTGTCTCGTCAGAGGCGCTGGAGCAGAAATCCCACGTTAGAGGAAGGCCATGCCCCGGGGGGCGTAGTGCCAATAGTTTAGTTTTTAGGTCGACTAGGAGTCATAGAAGAAGATATAAAGGACGGAAAAATAAGTACTTGTACAGAGCCAAATTAGAAGGCTAAAAGACACACATACTTCCTCAAATGGCCCTTCGCTGACTTAGTTTTCCGTCCTTTATATTTTCTTCTATGATTCCTAGTCGACCTATCCACCTAAAATTTCATCATTTTTCTTCTAAAATTTGTGTCAGTTTTCACCGAAATAGTCCGATCAAAATTAAATTAGCATCATTTCTCGGTGACCAAAACAATATGGGAAATATTTCTTACAAATTTATAAAATTTTCAGATAACATGGCAAGTTTAACCAAAATTCATAAAAAATATTAGAAATTTAATTGCATGAAATCAATTTCAGAAATAATTATATGATTGATTCAATTTTATTATATTTTCTAAGAGCTATCGACTAATTTCAAAATTAGTGTCCCTCCCTATTCCTAGTCTTTTATTAATCAGTAAAAAAAGTTGTTCTTAAAACTTAAAACTTTCAATAAAAAAAACTGTTGTTAAATTAAATAAACACACTTTATCTGATAATCTGGGACAAACATGAAATTTTATTATATAATTATTTTATGAATTTTTTGATGTTTTGTACATTTGTCACTCATTCGCTTTGGTGCTGTACGAAATTGAAAATTCACCTTCAAATTTGTATTTTTGTTGTTGCTATTTCAGTTGATTGCAACTCTGAATATCAGGTGATGGTCTGGTGACAAAAACTATAAATATAAAAAATTGCACCTAGTTGAATGTAACTTTCAATTTCTCAAATTCATGCGTTACTATCACAGATTGATCTTTTTGTTATCAAAGTTTTACCTTACTCTGTTTAAAATTACAAATATGTATCGTATTTTACATTAAATAAGAAAATATATTTTTTATTCGGTACTCTGGCAATGTTAAATATTTTCTAATTATGATTAAAATGCCAATAATTTTTTCCTATAAGCATCTATTTAGTCATCTTTTGGGCGACATTTTTAATAACATTTTGATTGCCACGAAAAACAAACCTCCTCCAAGGGACTTTACGCTCCCTCACGATAATCCTCCCCCGCAAGGCAAGCCGCAAATCAAACGGAAATCAAATAAGCGTATACCTAATAAAAATGCGACCCTCCTTCCCGATTATCACCGCAGCCACAGGAAAAATCTTTATTTTATTAAAATTTCCCACCTTCTTATCGTCATCTACTCTCATCTCGAGACGATCCCGCTGGAGAAAACCGCACCGAATAACGATTCATTTCACTCAATTTTGAATTTTTATTTAACCTCAGTCAATATTTCCTTCTTTTTCCTTTTCGAACGCCATGAAAAGCAGCGAGAAATCCGTCCCAAGTTGAAGGAAATTTTCCTAGAGAAAAATCATCCTTCTGGTGCTCCCGCGCGACTGCGAGAAGAGGGAGGGGGAGTGAAAAGAAAACTCAATTCACTTCAATATATTCGATTTCTCTCCTTATGTATAAAAACATTATTAAATTTCCAATAATGTGTATAGTGTGTTTGAGTGAATTCAATTCAAGTTGTTTGGGGCTGCTGCTACTGGAAAATTCAATCCCAGGGTTGCAGTGAAAAGTTTCTCTCCAGAAGGGGGCAGCAAGGTGGGGCCGTGAGGAAAAACGATTTTCTCCAATATATCACCATCGTCGTCGCCGTCCCGGCAAAAGGTGGAATGTTTGATTTTCCAAATCCTCCCGGCGGATAAGTGAGCTTATTGCATGAGCTGTCATATATAGTACGGGTTAAGGGGAAACTTTCCTACCCACCTGCATTGAAATGTTCCATTTCGAACAACTTTGTACCGCACAGAAAGGTCCCCGTTACTTACAGCAATGCAGGTTCGATCGGAAATCTATTCAGACTCAACTTCAATCGGATTAAAATTTAAATCAATTGAAGTATGCACTTTGCCCGGCTGCTCCTCTTTGGCACAATGGAAAATTAACGGGGAGGAAAATCCTCACCCCACCCCCACTCTCAATTTTCCATCCGCGCACAAAAGAGCACCCAGCAACTTAGACGTCATCAGCGGGGAGTGTCTCCATCAGCCTCGCCCCGCCACAAACAAGAGGGGCTTTGATTTGATTTAAATGTGACAATCAAATGACTTTGACTCTGGCCCCGAGGAGGGCAGCAGAGCAGAGCAGTCACCGTCGACAAAGTAGCGAAATAAAGAGCCTGTAAATGGTAAATCCACTTGAACTTTTCCACTTTTGCCTTTTTGCTCTTTCCCCATCATCATCAGGAAGGAGTTCAGGAGGAGGCTTTCGCGGTGAACTGTAGGAAGTTTTGAGCGGGTTTTATACTGAAGGTAGAATTTTTAAAATCATCATGGTATTGAAATTAGTTTACAGAATTAATGAATTTTGGATTTTACCATTATTTTAAAAAGCAGTGAACGCATATTTATTGGAAATTTGCCATCTTTAACTGGGAAAATTTCTTTCAAATGTTTCTCCATGCCTATTTTGGTCCCCTTAACACATAAAAAAAATTAAAATCTTAAAACAACTTTTTTGGGAAAATTATTTATAGTGTTACAAAGTTAGTATAAAAAATTAAAGTATAAGTTAGTATATAAAAATTAGACCAAGTAGCTTCTTCGGTCATAGGGTAGTCCCAGACAATGTTTTAGCCAAATCAAAAATACAAATGAAATCCATTTCTGATTTCCTCGGAGAATTGCTCAGTTGTCCTAGCAGAAATAGTATGTAAATACTTCAAAATCTGGGTCTCGGGAAGTTTCAGATCGATTTGTTTTTTTTTTTCAGAACAAATGGTTAGAATTTATTAGGGCTATTCGAATTAAAATTACTCATTCTTTCAATTTAATTCCCAAAATTCGCATTTATTGATATTCTAAATTTTTGGCATCTTTTGTGCCACAATATTCATGGCCCAAATTTATGAAAAAATAAAATAAAAATCGCAAAACAACTTTCTCATATTTTTATCATAATCAATCAAAAAATACTTGAGTCACTTTTTGAGAAAGATTCACTACAAGGTCGTTAATCGATAAAATTATTTTGATGATATTATCGTCTAACGAAAACGATTATGGTTATCGTTATATATTTTCGAAAGTATTAAAATTTTCATAATTTGTAAAACAGTCCAGAATTGATCATCCGGAGCCTCGATTATCCGAAGTTTCGATTATCGTAACTTCGATTATCCGAAGATTTGTATGGGACTTCGGATAATCGAATGATAACCAAAAAATGTGTTTGCATGTTTTTTTATTTATTTTATTTCTTTACTTTTAACATCAAATTTGAGTTCTGCGACCTCATTTTAGTCAAATTTGAATATTTTATTGCCATTTAAATTGAAAAAAAAAGGAATTTATCAATCATTTATTTTATCACCGCCATTTTGGTCGCCATTTTGAATTTAAAATTTTTAAGTCTTTTTAGAGTAGTTTTTGGGCCATATTTAAACTCGACAATCAAAAAGTGGACAACGAAAATTTTTTTTCGTGATTCGATTAGGGTAATTCTCTACCAACTCACACGAAATCGGGAAAAGTTGCCCCGACCCCTCTTCGATTTGCGTGAAACTTTGTCCTAAGGGGTAACTTTTGTCCCTGATCACGAATCCGAGGTCCGTTTTTTGATATCTCGTGACGGAGGGGCTGTACGACCCCTTCCATTTTTGAACATGCGAAAAAAGAGGTGTTTTTCAATAATTTGCAGCCTGAAACGGTGATGAGATAGAAATTTGGTGTCAAAGGGACTTTTATGTAAAATTAGACGCCCGATTTGATGGCGTACTCAGAATTCCGAAAAAACGTATTTTTCATCGAAAAAAACACTAAAAAAGTTTAAAAAATTCTCCCATTTTCCGTTACTCGACTGTAAAAAATTTTGGAACATGTCATTTTATGGGAAATTTAATGTACTTTTCGAATCTACATTGTCCCAGAAGGGTCATTTTTTCATTTAGAACAAAATTTTTCATTTTAAAATTTCGTGTTTTTTCTAACTTTGCAGGGTTATTTTTTAGAGTGTAACAATGTTCTACAAAGTTGTAGAGCAGACAATTACAAAAATTTTGATATATAGACATAAGGGGTTTGCTTATAAACATCACGAGTTATCGCGATTTTACGAAAAAAAGTTTTGAAAAAGTTACTTTTTGCGTTTCTCTTTGTTTCGTCGTCCGTGTCTGTCGCGGGTGACCATGAACGGCCATGATCGATGACGACCAACTTTTTCAAAACTTTTTTTCGTAAAATCGCGATAACTCGTGATGTTTATAAGCAAACCCCTTATGTCTATATATCAAAATTTTTGTAATTGTCTGTTCTACAACTTTGTAGAACATTGTTACACTCTAAAAAATAACCCTGCAAAGTTAGAAAAAACACGAAATTTTAAAATGAAAAATTTTGTTCTAAATGAAAAAATGACCCTTCTGGGACAATGTAGATTCGAAAAGTACATTAAATTTCCCATAAAATGACATGTTCCAAAATTTTTTACAGTCGAGTAACGAAAAATGGGAGAATTTTTAAAACTTTTTTAGTGTTTTTTTCGATGAAAAATACGTTTTTTCGGAATTCTGAGTACGCCATCAAATCGGGCGTCTAATTTTACATAAAAGTCCCTTTGACACCAAATTTCTATCTCATCACCGTTTCAGGCTGCAAATTATTGAAAAACACCTCTTTTTTCGCATGTTCAAAAATGGAAGGGGTCGTACCGCCCCTCCGTCACGAGATATCAAAAAACGGACCTCGGATTCGTGATCAGGGACAAAAGTTACCCCTTAGGACAAAGTTTCACGCAAATCGAAGAGGGGTCGGGGCAACTGCTGTGTGAGTTGGCGGAGAATTACCCATTATCCGAAGTGAATTTTTTTCCGAGGCCTTCGGATAATCGATTCTGGACTGTATAACGTCATGATTCGAATTCCCGGACGCTTCGAAACCCGGACACCACATCTTGTTTTATCAACTATTTGGATATAAGTTCGCAATATGAATGTCAAAACTGTGTTATTTGATGAATTCTAACATCAACTATCATTTAAAGTTTGTTTGAACGCTGTAGTTAATGTCAAAACAATAAAATAAAATTATAAGTTTACCAAAAATGATAAACATTTCACTGAAATATTTCAAAGGCGTCCGAAGCACCGGGACGGCTAAGCAGAAATTCATGGTTTTGATTTCCTTAAATTCTAGCAAATATTTATATAAAATATCGATTGCTTTGATGTTAATAGCTTATTTGAGACCTAAAGAATGCCATTCACTAACATTCAGTCCAAATTTGTGCGATTCATAAGCAAAATCAAGTGTCCGGAATCAAATCAAAATTATCCAGATTTCAAATCAGCTTTTATCAGTGTCCGGTTTTCGAAGCACAACAAGTCATTTTAATTTTGAAATTCTGATGAAAAATGGTTATAAAAGACGTCTTTTGCATGCATTCTCTTAAAACGGACTATTTCTACTCTACATTTCCAACAAATCATATGAATTTTTGCCAACTATTACAAAAACAAAAAAATATGCTACTAAGTGTCCGGATTTCGAATCATGATGTTAGGTATCAAACAAAGCTAAATTTTGCTTGATTTTTCACCTTTTGTTTTTTTTTTTGAAAATAAAAAAAAATCACAAAGGACCGTATTTTTTTAAAAATATTTAAATTTGCAAAATTGCATTTTGAAACCGACATTGCTTATTTGAAAATTTGATAATTTTATCGAAAATATGATATTTTTTTCTAAAATACTCAAATTTTCTAAAAATGTGGGTATCAAACAAAGCAAAATTGTGCATGCTTCATACATTTTTATACATTTTGTATGCTTAACTATAGAAATTTGAGCATTTATAAAAACGTGATATTTTGTGAAAATTTTTAGTAATTTACAAAAAATAAAAATAAAGTGAAAATGCATTCAAATTTTGTTCCTTCGTTCGATACCATATTGTATATTAGGCTAGGACAAATTGTTTTTTTTTTGTTTCGTTTGTTAACCATGTTACAAATTTAAAAATTTTGGTATATTTAGTAGTATATAGTATAGTAGTAGTATATATTTTTAGATTATTTCCCAGTATTAACATTGAAATTGTTTTACCAGATAAACAGTTAAATGGTTATACATTTATACATTGAAATACTTTCCAGAAAATCTTTATTGTCTCATTTGATTTGTATATTATTTTCAATTATAAACTAAATAATTTTGAATCAGTTATATTTTTTTAAAGCTTCCTACTGAATAAATTACTTTGTGTAAATTATGCTAGTTGAAATACACAAATTTTGAAAGTATTACTTAAAATAAGTATAGTTTCACTCAATTGTGTGAAATCCTGGTGGAACAGTTACTATTTTCTGGGCAGTCTATATAGTTAAAATGAAAATATAATTGCAAAGCAAAATTTCACTCATAATACACATTTATGAAATGTCTCAACTACAAATAAAAAGGAAGCTCAAAACAGCTCTGCCATCATCCTTACTGCCAAGTGGAAATTCGAAAACAAATGAGTTTTAATGGAAGTACTTTTCCCATACTTTACCTCCCCACACTCCTGAGATCTAAAACGAGGTTAAATTTTATGGAATGCGACGAGCTGAGGTGGGGAAGGGGGAATGAAGTGGTCTGTAACGAGTGTGACTCCTTCTCGCTCGAACAAAATGGTGCCTCATTGAGCACCTTCAGGAGGAATGATGACGATGATGATGAATGGGAAACCAGGTGTATTGTATTATTGCGAATTATTGCGCTCCGAAACAAGCGCCAGCTAAATGGATCTAATATTGTGCATAAAGTGAAAATACCTGAATTGCTTGGCAAAATTGCGAACTCATTACACGTGCTTGTGCTGTGCAAGGTATGAGTGGTGGAATGTGTGAACTCAGGTAAAAGTCCCATTTATGAGAGGGATGTGTTGCAATGTAATATAAATTACGTGCAAGAGTGCGTCGTGAACTTTCGTGAGTGCAAATTTGAGTTTATAAAATTTTGAGAAACTTTCCGTTATTGAATTTAAGTGGAAAATTGGCTGCAAACAAAAAGATAACCAATAATAAAGAACCCTTTTCGATAATGTCATCAATCGAACCAAGAAAAATATTTACCCTTCCAGTCACCGAAGCCACGCAGGAATAACTTTACAGAAAATCAATTTCATATTAAACTGATTTGCCCTGACCCATCTCCCACAGCCCACAACCTGGGGCAATTTCGGTTCGTTTTATCCGCTGCAAAGAGTGGCGGCACACACACACACGGCCAACCGAAAAAGGCGAGCAAAATGACAACAAAAGAGAGAAAAATGTCAATCGTCACCCCCTTGGCATCGCTTTGGTTGTGGCACCATCACAGAGCACTGCTGTTTGTTTTGCCAACGACGACGACGACTTTGACGTCCTTTCCCAGCCCGGTCCGGAGAGCTGGACGGGATCTGCAAAACGTGCATGAAAACGGAAACTTGCCACAAGCCAAGCAGAAAGTTTATTGAATTTAATTTACTCACAGAACAGTTCCAGAGCAATGTGCGAAGGTTTTACCAGACAGATTGGAATTTTTTTGTAAAAATAAAATTCCTGTGTTTTTTCATCAGAGCAGATCAGATTGTTCGCTCAACAGCATTGCCTTGGCGTTCTCGATTGCAAGATTCCTACTCGAAACTTGGTGACCGAAGGTTTACAAAGTTTTTACGCTGCGGTTCATCGAAATTTCATTAAAAAAAAAAAACAAAATAAAAAAAAATAAAAAACACTCTAAACAAGCTAAGTATGATTATCAATGCAGACAAAATGCATTTTAATTTTAAATTATTTCCGTTGATCAGACTTCTATTTTCATTAAAATTTTAGTGTGTGTTTGAAGAAAACTAATTTGCCCTCCTGATTTGTTGGAACAATTTTAAAGAAAGAGAGGCGACATAAAGTTTGAAAAATGTTTGTGTGGGGTGCTAGCGTAACGGACGCAGCTCGTAATCGCTGCCGATCGTCCACCCGTCCGCCCTCTGACCGAAGTCCGTACGCTGGCCATCCCGGAACACACATCCGGTTCACCCGGAACCACTCGCGTCTTGTGGCAGCTCGTCGCTGCATCCACTCCTATCCACTGTCCGCATAAGACTAACTATCTCGAGTCCTTTCACTCTCTCACATAACTACTCTCCCACAACTTGTGCCAAAGGGCAGCACACTCGGAGGGGTCAGACCCTACAATCCCCCCTTGGTTTTATTTGACCATAAAGCTTAATGAAGTTTCTGGTACTCATAAAAGCGCACCTCAATACAACTACACTTATTCATATTCGTAGAAACCATACATTCAAACGTAGTTTGTTCATTTGCTCATTGTTAACGTTTAAAGTGAACTGTACTCTACATCGATGTTTTTCAAAACAAGACTAGATAAAATAGACTCTTATTCGTTATGTTAAAAGTTCCTTCTCAAATGTCTGAGATATTAGCAGTTTATCGAGTTAAATACTTGTGATGCATATTTTTAGCTACTACATTTGAATTACTCTGCACATATTCCAAATACTTCAATTGAGCTCCAATAACACTACTTCCTCTCTCCGTTTTTTTTAAATTATCTTGAATATTACCAGCATCTAAATCCCTCTTGCCTCTAATGTTGTCATATCAGCACTTTGGCGATCAATCAAACAAGTTTCTATAAATGTTGCAAAATAATTTGCTTACACAGCGAATATCAGCAAATTGGATAGATTCAGGAGCTAGTGCCTAACCTGCCAAACATATGAGGATTTCCTTACAACTTTTCAAAGATAATTTAAACTTGCTATCTTGCTTCATTTCCGGTTTTTTCTGAATTTATCCTATTGTGACAAGAAACGTGACGCTTACTAATTATTTGTCAACGTTGTTTGATCCCGCACTCAAAACATTATCTGATTCATTCTAGAACAAGAACATCTCAAATAATAAAATCAAACATAGATAACAACGAAGGCTTTGAGTATGATTTCCAATGCAATATTTGTATTCTAAGCTTTACACTTTCTGTCAACTGGTACATGATTCTTAAATATTCCTTTGTTATATCTACTTGAAAAGAACGATCTACACATTTCAACAAATAATAATAGAAATAAAAGTTCAACTAAATAACAAAACAATCCTATATGCTAAATTTGTTACCGAATCCGGTTTATGCTTTTCCAATTCTAAGACAACTATCTTTGTTGCAAAGCACATCTAAAAATCCGTCTTATAATCTACTCTAGCGATTACAAAATTCTACCAGTAAATCATTCAACATGTTTTGACTGCAACATAGACAAATCATTGTTGTTTTAATATCAATTCGTCGCAGTTCTATCTTCGTAATATCTAATGCCCATTATGCACTCAATCCTTCTACCCCACCTATGTTTCTGACTCTGTTCCACAATTTTCCAGTATGACATTGACATTATTCATACGTATTGTATTTTGGTTCAACTACAAACAAATTAAAATGTTTCACGCATTTAAACCATAACTACGCGTGATCATCTTCTTCAACTAAATAGAAATTTTAATTACACACGTGATATAGAATTATAATATTTAATAAACGATCAAATGGCAAAACAATATTTCTCGACTAAATTTACAAAAGGTCCTATCTAAATAGGAAACCCATGACTTATAGGTTGTTTTAAAAATTTACTCTAGATTTATTTACTTTTTTGTATCAACACAAGTTCAGGAGCTTATCTCTTTATTTCCTAAATTTGACTAGATTTCAAATAACACATTGCCAGGGTTTATTTCACCAGACCATCCACAATTTCTGTATCGGTTACGTTTAATCCTAGTAATGAACTGGTTATTTTAATACTTATGTTAAATATTTGAACTAACCATTATCTAAAACCCCAAACATCTACATATACGTTCTTTAAAATGTAACTTTCCTAATACAACAAAAGACATGTACAAAAACAGGGTTAACGAATCATACAACTGTTCCCAACATGGCTAAACATGGCTGAATAGCGTAAGTTTTTACGAATCGATGTCCCTTAAATATACTAACTTTACAATCACAGCTATATTACTTAATTCAACTGAATACCATGCCATCCTAAAATGTTAAACATCCGATCCTTGCAACCTTCTGATACTATCCCTAAAGAACTGATAAGCGATCTCACCCAATGTTACTCCAGTCACATAAGTTAGGGATAGGCACATTCTTTTTAACATTCCGAGGAGTATTAACTAAATCATGTTACTTATTCTCCAAACATTATAAAGTGTATTGATTAATGACTTTTGTTTAAATTGTGTTTTCAGAACCTCCTAACAATGTTTAAATAAAGTGACAAAATCTCCAACAACTTAAACGCTGAATACATCCTTAAATTTGATCTTCTTTGACTTCCCATTGAACACAGTTGCTATAGTTAGGCATCAGTTGGAACTGAATATTTTACTAAACATGTGACTCATTGAAATCTTCCTAATGCTTATGCATAAAATTAGATTAACCGCTCCAAATCTAAAATCAAAACCATTTTCCACAGTATTATTTCAAATGATAAAAAGTGAGCATTCGATTCCAACTAAGCCCCGTAATTATGTTATCATTTTACAAACATTCCGCTACTTTTTCACTATTGAGCATTTCAAGCTGTTTCATACAGAGAACACTGGAACAATGATCGATACCATCAGCCACTGTCAGTTATTCCTCGACTTGTAACATCCGGAACAATTGATTTAAGAACATATATGTTCTCTACCATCTGAAACCACACTTACTATGACACCCGTGGACAGTATATTTGTCCACCACCTGTAACGACAACCACAGGGACGATTCAAGTTGAGTTTGATTGTAGCTAGACATCTGATTACCTTCCGTATCGGTTACAAACAACTCAATTTCTGTTCCTTTTCAGCTAGACGACTTTTACTTTTTTTTTTACTTTACCCGTGAACATCCATTTGCTCACCACCTATAATAACTATAGGGACAGTTCTAATCAATTCGTGAACAGCTAGACAACTGAACACTTCACCCGTGAACAACCATTTGTTCACCACCTATACAAACTATAGGGACAGTTCTAATCAATTCGTGAACAGCTAGACAACTGAACACTTTACCAGTGAACAACCATTTGTTCACCACCTATACAAACTATAGGGACAGTTCTCATCAATTCGTGAACAGCTAGACAACTGAACACTTTACCCGTGAACAACCATTTGTTCACCACCTATACAAACTATAGGGACAGTTCTAATCAATTCGTGAACAGCTAGACAACTGAACACTTTACCCGTGAACAACCATTTGTTCACCACCTATACAAACTATAGGGACAGTTCTAATCAATTCGTGAACAGCTAGACAACTGAACACTTTACCCGTGAACAACCATTTGTTCACCACCTGTTTCACAACAGGGACATTTAACGCTTCAACAACCTCATGTTATAACCTTTTCATTAACAGGAACATTTTACCCGTGAACACCTTCATGTCCACCACCTGTGTAATTACAGGGACATTTCACCCGTGAACTGCTTGTGCTCACGACCTGTTTAGTTACAGGGACATCCAACTGGAAAAATTGCACCCGTGAACAACTTCATGTTTACCATCTGTTCAGCTACAGGGACATTTCACCCTTGAACAACTTGTGTTCATCACCTGTTTAATTACAGGGACATTCACCTGGAAAAATTGCACCCGTGAACAACTCCATGTTCACCACCTGTTCAACAACAGGGACATTCAACCCGTGAACAGCTTTATGTTCACCACCTGTTTAATTACAGGGACATTCACCCGGAAAGATTGCACCCGTGAACAACTTCATGTTCACCACCTGTTCAACTACAGGGACATTTACCCGTGAACAACTACATGTTCACCACCTGTTCAACTACAGGGACATTTACCCGTGAACAACTACATGTTCACCACCTGTTTAATCACAGGGACATTCCACCTGGAAACATTTCACCCGTGAACAGCTTTCTGTTCACCACCTGCAACTAATGTTACAGGGACATTATCTTGGTGCCTGACCAGCCAACGACTGTCTAAACACGCAATAAAACGTCATCAATCCTTCCACGCTCCACATGTAAGCTTGTCCTTTTTCACGCATCAACTGCTACTGAAATCCAAAAAATCGTTTCCTTCCTCAATCGTTGAAAAGCCGCAACTTCCTACGTCAAAACTATTGAAGTTCTTCGTCAAACTATTTTAGTCGAAATTCTACGTCAAACCCTATGTAGTCTTACGTTAAAATAATCGAAGTTCTACGTCAAATCAACCGTTGTCCTACGTTACACAATCATAGTTTCAATCAAATTAATTTAAGTCTTACGTTAAAAGAATTGAAATTCTACGTCAAATTTATTGTAGCTCTACGTTACTATAATTGAATCCTGCGTCAAAATTATTGTAATCCTACGTTAAAATAATATAAGTATACGTCAAAATTAATGTAATCCTACGTTAACCGCCGAATCCTACGCCAAACCAATCTGTCATCTATTCTATTCCTGAACATGCATGGGCCACAAAACGCACCCGACCATATGACGTTTCTTTTATGTGTTTGTCAAATTCAAAAAGCTCATCGTGAATTCACAAACACAACACTCCAGGCATTATTTCAATCGCCACGATCCTTCTTGCCTTCCTTTTCAAACAGCTCCGATCAAAAGAGAGAGAGAGAGAGCCTGACTCCTCCTCCCCTTTCCAAAACAAAGCTTGAAAACAGCACAACTGTCTTCAAAACAATGGCCCGACTTAACACCTGCTGCGCTTCAAATACCTGTTGTTAATCCTCGTCGCCAACTTTGTGGGGTGCTAGCGTAACGGACGCAGCTCGTAATCGCTGCCGATCGTCCACCCGTCCGCCCTCTGACCGAAGTCCGTACGCTGGCCATCCCGGAACACACATCCGGTTCACCCGGAACCACTCGCGTCGTGCGGCAGCTCGTCGCTGCATCCACTCCTATCCACTGTCCGCATAAGACTAACTATCTCGAGTCCTTTCACTCTCTCACATAACTACTCTCCCACAACTTGTGCCAAAGGGCAGCACACTCGGAGGGGTCAGACCCTACAGTTTGCAACGGTATAAGGCCAGGCTGAATTCCAATTTTGATCTCATTCTGACCACGGGAACCACCTCCTTAGAGAGGGTGACATTGGGTTAAATGAAACTAAAATGATGCTCAAATACAACGATATGATAAAAACTAACTTAATCCACCTATGTGGTTGATGCCTTCCTCACTTTATACCAACAATGTGTAATATTGGTTTGGACACATATTTCAGCTATTTTTTTTAGGTCCAGAAAAATAAGTGCACAGATATAATTTAAGTTGTCAGAGACAGGGTTGCCAGATTTTCAATGATGTGGACTCCTTGGAAAGGTCTCTCGATTACCTAACCAATGATGGGTCGGATGATGGATCCGGACATCGTTTACATGCATTTAAGTGAGATCCGGCTTCAAAAAAGTACTTAAATATCACTTAAGTGGTCATAACTCGAGACAGGGTTGCCAGATCTTCAATGTTGTGGACTCGTTGGAAAGGTATCTTGATTACCTATCCAACGATGGGTTGGATGATTGTTCCGGACATCGTTTACATACATTTAAGTGAGATCCGGCTTCAAAAAAGTACTTAAATATCACTTAAGTGGTCATAACTCGAGACAGGGTTGCCAGATCTTCAATGTTGTGGACTCGTTGGAAAGGTCTCTTGATAACCTAATCAACGATGGGTCGGATGATGGATCCGGACATCGTTTACATGAATTTTAGTGAGATCCGGCTTCAAAAAAGTACATAAATATCACTTAAGTGGTCATAACTCGAGACAGGGTTGCCAGATTTTCAATATTGTGGATTCGTTGGAAAGGTCTCTTGATTACCTAACTAACGATGGGTCGGATGATGGATCCGGACATCGTTTACATGCATTGAAGTGAGATCCGGCTTCAAAAAAGTACATAAATATCGCTTAAGTGGTCATAACTCGAGACAGGGTTGCCAGATTTTCAATTATGTGAACCAGTTAGCGCTCAACTTCCGAGCCGAGCAGTCGAGCTTTCGCTAGAGCAAGACAAGGAAGTCAATCGCAAATTTTCGAAACGCTAAAACCCACGCAAGTTCCGTGATGAGTCGCCGGGAGAATACGTTCCGCGTTGATTATTCGAATATGCCGAAAAAGCCGTCTTTCGAGGATGTTCATAACTTCATCGGGAACGAGCTTGGCCTGAAACCGGACGAGGTAACCAGACTGCAGTGTAGCAGAACACACGGCTGTGCCTTCGTCAAGGTCATCGACAACGACTTGGCGCAGCAGATTGTGGACCAACACGACGGCAAACACGCGATCGAGCACGAGGGCAAGTCGTACCCAATCCGTATTGCTATGGAAGATGGAGCTGTAGATGTGAAGCTGTTTGACCTGTCCGACGAAGTGTCCGATGACGAGATCATCGAGTTCTTGAGCGACTACGGGGAAGTGCTTTCTGTCCGTGACCTCTACTGGGAAGACAAATACTTTTTCAGGGCCATCCCCACTGGTGTGCGTGTGGTCAAGATGTTTGTGGAGCGAAACATCGACTCGTACGTGAGTATTGGTGGACTTGTGACACAGGTCCAATACCACGGTCAACAACACACATGTCGCCACTGCAACGAATTCTCACACAACGGAATCTCGTGTGTGAACAACAAAAAGCTGATGGTGCAAAAAACGTACGCTGATGCAGCAAAACAACCAAAACAGGTGACCAAGCCCACCCCCAAGTCAACACCACGCCTGCCAACGGGCTCCCAACTCAACCAAGTGGCTGGTCCCAGCCAACCCAGACTGAATGACAACATTATGCTGCCTCCAAAAGATCGCCTTGTCTTCACCAAACTAACTCCTCAACCCCAAAAATCCAAAGGCAAGGGAAGCAAGACTGACGGCAACGACACTGACACCTCTTCAACGTCCACCAGAAGCTTAAGATCCAAATCCAAGAAGCACAAACGTGACGGTGCTGTGAGTGTTGATGAGGGAATGGTGTTGTAAATATGGCCAACTACAACAGCTATAATATTGCAACCATCAACATCAACACAATAACCAACACCACCAAAATCGACGCCCTTCGTACATTCACACGGACTATGAACTTGGACATCATCTGTTTGCAGGAAGTTGAGAACGAGCAGCTTACCTTGCCTGGATACAACGTGATCTGCAACGTCGATCATGCTAGACGCGGCACTGCAATTGCACTCAAAGAGCATATCCGTTACTCTCACGTTGAAAAAAGCCTGGACGGCAGGTTGATCGCTCTCCAAATCAACGACACCACACTCTGTAACATCTATGCTCCATCGGGAACAGCACAGCGAGCGGACAGAGAACGGTTCTTTAACAACACGCTCGCATACTACCTCCGCCGTCGCACTTCGCACACAGTGCTAATGGGTGACTTCAACTGTGTTCTGCGGCAGTGTGATGCAACGGGGTACAATTTGAGTCCAGCACTACAAACAGCTGTACGCCAACTACAACTGTTCGATGTATGGGAGCAGCTACAACCACAAGCACAAGGATACACGTACATCTCACACAACTCAGCGTCCAGGCTGGATCGAATCTACGTCACACAGGGGCTTAGAAATCAGCTGAGAAACTCGGACACCCACGTATGCTCATTCACAAATCACAAAGCTGTCACTGCGAGAATTTGTCTTCCTCACCTCGGCCACGAAACTGGTCGCGGCTACTGGTCCCTACGCCCCCATCTTCTTACACCAGAAAACATCGCAGAGTTCCGGAACAGGTGGCAATACTGGACCCGCCAGCGCCGAAACTTCCCGTCGTGGATGAGATGGTGGTTGGAGTTCGCGAAGCCACAGATCAAAAAGTTTTTCCGCTGGAAAGCCAAGGAAGCATACGACGAGTTCAACGGTAAGCATCAGAGACTGTACGCGCAGCTGCGAGCAGCATATGACCAGTACTATCAGAACCCGGTGGCACTGGTTGCTATCAATCGTATCAAGGGAGAGATGCTCACGCTACAACGACAATTCTCGCAAATGTGTGTGAGGGTAAACGAGACCTACGTCGCAGGCGAGCCGCTGTCCATGTTCCAGCTGGGCGAGAGACGGAAAAAAACTACCACGATCACACAACTACACGCTGAACAAGGAGAGCTGATCGACGGCTCACCAGCTGTTGAAGAACACTTGCACCGATATTTCTCCGAGCTCTACGCCGAAGTCCACGAAGAGAGAGAAGCAGTCGACGAGTTCCAGTGCTGCCAGATCATCCCGAATGCCGATCCAACGAACGCTTGTACGAGAGAAATCACCACAGCAGACATCCTCGCAGCCATCAAGTCGAGTGCACCAAGAAAATCACCTGGACCAGATGGAATTCCTAAGGAGTTCTACCAACGGCTGTTTGACGTCATCCATCGGGAAATCAATCTCGTCCTGAACGAAGCTCTACGTGGTGATTTTCCGCCAGAGTTTGTCGAAGGTGTGGTTGTTCTTGTTAAAAAGAAAGGGAACAGCAACACTGCTCGCTCTTACAGACCGATCTCTCTACTGAACGTAGACTACAAGATCTTCTCTCGGATGCTGAAAGCCCGCCTAGACGATGTGATGAAACTACACGGAATTCTCAGCGATGGGCAAAAGTGTTCTAACGCTGAGCGCAACATTTTCCAGGCCACACTATCGATCAAGGATCGGCTCGCACAGCTGATTAGCCGAAGAGAGAAAGCCAAAATCATCTCGTACGATCTCGATCATGCATTCGACAGGGTACGTACAGCCTTCCTTCACCAAACCATGCGCTCGCTCGGTTTCGATCGTCGCTTCGTAGACCTTCTTGCATGTATTGCGGACCGCTCCACCTCTCGTCTCCTCGTAAACGGCCATCTCTCCCCCGCATTCCCGATCCAGCGCTCCGTGCGCCAGGGTGATCCCATTTCGATGCACTTGTTCGTTCTGTATCTACATCCACTAGTAAGCAGACTCGAGCGTGTGTGTGGGGATGATCTACTTGTGGCCTACGCGGACGACATCAGCGTGATCTCTAGCAGTGTGGAGAAAATACAACGAATGGGAGAATTGTTCTCCAACTTCGAGATCGTTTCTGGAGCGAGACTTAACATGGAGAAAACTGTCTCCATCGACGTTGGTCTCAGCGACGGTGCCCCGCTGCTAGTACCCGGCCTTCGGACGGAGATCAAGATCAAAATTCTCGGTGTTATTTACACCAACTCGATTCGAGCGATGGTGAAGCTGAACTGGGATGCTGCAGTGTCCAGATTTGCCCAACAGGTCTACCTACACTCGATGCGAACCCTGACGCTGCTCCAGAAGGTGGCATTGCTAAACACGTTCATCACTTCGAGAATTTGGTACCTCTCGTCAACTCTCTCCCCCTGCGCGTACCATGTAGCAAAAATAACAGCTACAATGGGTACGTACCTGTGGAAAGGGTTGCCAGCTCGAGTTGCGATCCAACAGCTAGCACGAAGTCGAGATCAAGGTGGTCTTAAACTACAACTCCCTGCACTTAAGAGCAGAGCCTTGTTGGTCGGCAGACATCTACAAGAGACTGGCTCCATCCCCTTTTACTCATCCTTCATTGCCCAAGTAAATCCCAACCCACCAGCAGACTGTCCTTGCCTCAAAGTTATCCTCCAAAATATTTCCCTTTTGCCCATCCAAGTCCAACAAAATCCCTCCTCCAGTCTCATTCACAGTTTCTTTATAAACCAAACTGAAACTCCCAGAATCGTGCGGCTAAACCCTACGGCTGACTGGAGCAGGATATGGACTAATATCTCAACAAGGCACATTAGTTCGGCAGTTCGGAGTGACCTGTACCTGTTGGTCAATGGAAAAACAGAACATCGACAGCTTATGCATACCATTGGAAGAGCGGATGGAGCATCTTGTCTCCACTGCGGGGCACTAGCTGAAACACTTGAACACAAATTCAGTACATGTCCACGCGTTGCAGCCGCGTGGGTTCATCTGAAGCGGGTGACAGCGCCAATCCTCCAACGAATGCGTGCACTAACCATCAATGACGTCCTGAAGCCAGAACTCCACAACATCGGACCATCAAGGAGGAGAAAATTCCTTCAGTTGATCAATCGCTACATCCATTTCATTGATACAGTCAATGGAAGAATCGATGTGAACGCTCTTGATTTTCACTTAAACTGCGAAGTTTGAACAATTATGTAGGTAATTCTTTTAAGCTGCAAAATAAACCAAATTTTACAAAAAAAAAAAAAAAACTCATTGGAAAGGTATCTTGATTACCTAACCAACGATGGGCTGGATGATGAATCCGGACATCGTTTACATGCATATAATTGAGATCCGGATATATGTGAAAACACATTTTTATACATAACTTTTGAACTACTTATCGAAACTTCAAACAATTCAATAGCGATGTATGGGACCCTAAACCAAGTCGAATGCAACTAGTTCGATCAAAATCGGTTCAGCCAGTGCTGAGAAAACTTGGCAAGATTTTTGAACACATACATACATACACACACACACACACACACAGACATTTGTTCAGTTTTTGATTCTGAGTCGATATGTATATATGAAGGTGGGTATTCGAGCTTTTTATAAAAAATTCATTTTTAGAGCAGGATTATAGCCTTACCTCAGTGAGGAAGGCAAAACAAGTCATCCAACAGTGTTTCTTGTTCGACTGAATCGTACTGACATGCTACAATGTTTGAAGTGAAGATTTTCAAACATTTGGGTAGTTTTCGAGCAATTCCAATAAAAATATTAGAAAAATGATTTTTCGAGAGGTCATTCTTGGCCAAAAACGAACCTCAACTTTAGACAGCTGTCAAAATAACAGGATTTGTTCTAGGAACGAGATTTTTTCAGCGAAGTCATCTTAAGATGTCATCTACACAACCCTTTTAATAGAATTCAGTTTCATTGAGAAGAACCTGCCAAATGGTAAAATCCGTAAAAAATCAGTTTGACCCAAGCTCACCCCCCAGACCCAATGTCACCCCCACTGACGGTAATATAATTAAAATAGTGTGTAAAACTGTGAAACTGAACGATTCCTGATGTAATACTACACATTTTTTTGGACACATAATCTGTCACCATTTCTTGATGAATATTATTATCATTTTTTCTTTGTACCGATTTCGGTAAATTAATCTAAATGTGTATTGGTCTGATTTTTATAGTGATATATTGAAGCTTTTGTAAATAAATCAGATCTTTTTAAATAATTTCTTTCATTTTTTTTCAAACAAGCTTGGTTTTTGAAAGTTCTAAAAATAGATAATTTTCCTCATTAATATTAGTTTTAGACCAAACTATGACATTTTTGAAATAATGAAACATTGATAATAGGACTAATAGTTTCCGAGATAACGTCAGTTGGTGATCATTGACTTATTAGGTGAGAAATTCTTGTTAATGCTGTATCTCAGAAAAATGCTGCTCATGTTTCAAATATCCGTAGCGAAAATTATTGGACATTTTTTAAATGTTCTTACCATAGCTTAGTTATTGCTTTTTTCGGTATCCCACAACAAACAGGCAAAAAATTATTAAGATACTATTTTTTTTTTAATTTTACTATATGCAGAAAAGTAATGAAAAAAAACCATAAGTAAACCCTTTGAGAGCTTAATGTTGTTTTTTTTTAGCAACAATTTACAAGGTAAAAAAAAATAAATTACAAGGTACAGATTATGAAATAAACCCATAATGCAATTTTTTTAAATTAAGTTCATTAGTACAAGGTTCCATTGAGAACGACATTTCTCATCAAAGTTGTACTTTTTGACAAAAAGAAGATCAAAATATTATTTTTTAAGCTTTGTCCCAGCAAAGGTAATTTGAAAACATGACCAAAAATAACTTTTATTATATTTTTCAATGGATTTGGAATCAAAAGAAACTTTGGTAACCCTGTTCTTCACCAAAAATAAAAGTTGTACTTCTCAGCAATCAAATGGGTGCAAAGAATTTCAAGATTTTTTTACTAAAGGGACCATCCATAAATCACGTGGAAACTTTTTTGTAAATTGATTTTTAATTTTTGTTTTGGATAGTGGTTAGGTGTCAAGGGGCCAAGATCATGTTGTTGTGAGAATGGTTTGATTTTGTTATTTTTTATAAAACACATATTTCAAATATTGTACATTATTATCATGAAATTAAAGTTGTTCGCCACTTGTTGTGGAACCATTCCCAATAAACTGCCAGCTAGCAGCCCTTTTCCTGCCGCCCCCCCGACTGGCCCAACTAACAAACTAGCCACCGAGGACGAGCGAGCGAGCAGTCAATTGGGAATGTTCTTTTCGATACAAATATAAATCTAAACAGTAAACAAAACTTCCAACTAAAGTCCCCTCCACCCCCAGGAGCAAAAGGACATCTAGTGCAGTGGCAGCTGAACTTTTGCATGGGAAAATTTTCTCCCGCAAATAATATAACACACATGAATGATATTGAACATTATAGAATAAATAAAACTTATTTATCAATATCCTGGCCCGGGGGCGTAATAACCGTTTTGCCAGTGCCGGAATCGATTCCGGCTGCTGGGGGACGATGCACCATAGCGTTGGTCTTCACAAGGATGCTTGGCTGGCTAATCGATGTGATTGGAGTGTGGAAAAGTGGGCACGAAAAATTTTACAATCAGTGATTGGAGTCAAATATTATTTTTATCCCAAGTTTTGTTGAAGAAATAACATCAGATTTAGTTTCAGGATAGTTCATCATCGTTGATTTGAATGTTTTTAAAAAATATGCAAGCTTGATTTTTTTTGTGAGTTGCATCATAAAAAAAATGTTTTTTTGGGAAAATCTACTTTTTCATCAGTCATGATCTCAATTGACATGATTAACAATTTTGGAAAATAATTTTCTACGCATTGACTGTCGTAAGCATCGCTAACATAGAATTTTCACGGTTTCCATTCTTGATGTTCTTCAAGGCATTTGATTTCAACTTAATTGAAACGTCTTAGGAAATGGTTTTGTTTAATAAAGGAAAAGTTCCATCGTCTGCAAAAAGTTTCACAAATTTGTGTAAATCGCTTCAATTTCCGGAAAATTCCCATACCCTTACCATATTTGATGTTTCAATGCACGTCAAGAAATTTCCCTCTCCAGGGAGCGGAAAACTATAGCGACTTTCTGGATCCTTGTTTGCCTGCCTCGTTCTAATCTGTGACCCCATCCACTACTGGCAGGGTGTGGGTGGTGATTACATAGTTAGTGTGTTTTCCTTCCCTGGGGGGATTCCGTCACCCACCATCGGCTCACGACGTTTTGGCATGACTTGAGTCGTAATTTGGGGAAGCAAGCAAATTTGACGTAACTCGTACAATAATAAACACGGTTCTAATTAGGAATAAATTAATTTCATTTCGGGAGGTGTTGTGACAGTTGATTAATTTTTCCGTTTGCTGTAGAATTAGATTGAAGGCATGAGCGAATTTTAGATTTTAAATTCAAGACTGAAATCATATTTTAGGCCTGATTTGAGAATGTCAAACAGATTTTGACATAACGTCCTGTTTTAACCATCACAAATAAAATTGTCAAGAGTTCATGCAACAAGCTGCAAACAGAAATTTTTTTAACCACGAGTAGTATTTCAAAAAAATAAGTTTTGCAACGAGTTAACAATTCCCAAAAACACTAACTTCAATCCACCGTTTAAATCAAAATAATGTTGAAAAGTATTACTTTTCAAAACAAGTGCATCAATTTAAGTGCTGAAAAGTAGAACTCTTCAGCATTTGTTTTAATGTGTTTTATTCGAATCTGTTATTTTTGGTAGAGAAAAGTAGGCTGTTTCGTCGTTCTATAGAATGACAGGAAAAGTAAGAATTTTCACGACGGAATTACGAAGAGTAGGGGAGAGTGGGGAGACTTGATCCCCTTTTTTTGTATCGCACATAACTCTGTCAATTTCTCACAAAACTATGATCTTTTTGCATGAATTGAAAGCTTAAACATTCAACTATGTTTGGCTGATAAGAGTATTTCATCAGACAAACTCTTCGAATAAAGCCAAGCTTTTTTAAAAAATATTTTAAACCGGCATTTTCTAAATGTTGGGGGTAATTTGATCCACCTTTCAACATTTTGAAGAAATCTTAAGCAAAATGTTTTTTATTCATCCAAACTTTTAATTTTCTATAAGATACAGCAATTTCACATTAAACCTGTACGTTTGTGTTCAAAATATAACAAGTTTAGCATGTAAAATAATTAAAAAATTAAAATTTTCTTTTTTAGACCTAAATTGAGCATGTTTACAAAAGCTGGTAGTTTTTGTTTACAAAACTTTTGAAAAAAGGTTCAAACTGCAGTAAGCTATGTACACCTATACTAAAGGAAACTATGTACGAAAACCCAGCCAATTTTTTTAATCTTGGGGCTGATTCCAGTGACTGTAAAAATGCAGGGATCAAGTCTCCCTTAACGCACTTTTTTAAACAATTGATTGTAAAAATAGTATGACGATAAATTTAACGTCAAATGCGTAAGGGTTTTGGAGTTGATATGTTTATCAAACAATTCATGCATAAAAAATATTTTTTTGAATAATTTTTGAGTGTTTTCTATACTTATCAAAACAAAGAAAAAAGATCTCTTGGAAGTTTTTTGCAGCACTTCTTAGAAAAATGTGTGTAACTCAATCCAAACATTTTTTAATTTTTTTCTTTGTTTTCTACAATGAGTTTTAGTCAATTTCGCACAACTTTCTAGAACAAAGCTAATTGTTTTACCCACATGCTGACGAGATACAGGCTTTGGATCAAGTCTCCCCGGGGATCAAGTCTCCCCACTCTCCCCTACTTTACTTTTCAGCACTAGTATTAAAAAGTTATACTTTTCCATTCTTTTTTGTGGATTGATGTTATCAATTAGGTTGGTTTTCGGCTCAGCAGTCAGAGACAAATTCAAAAACTTGTAGTGTAATACAGTCGAGAACAACGTTTCGATTGATGTTATCTTCAAGATTTTTTTTTGCAAAAACGTGGTATTCACAGATAGCGAGAAGAGGTATTTAACTTGTTGCAAAAGAAAAGTTTTTTCAACACTCAGCATATTCTTTTTGCCACTTATTTTTTAAATAACTATTTTGCTACGAGTTGACCACCGTAATCTGGGGTGAATCGGGACTTTATTCTGAATAGGGACAGCAGTTTTTAGAGCACTTTAGAGCTTTTAAATTTGGAAATGGATGTATACATTTTGTTGGTCTGAGTCTGTTCTAACCGAAACCATTCAGAAAAATCAAAATATTGTGCACCAACATGGTTAAAACTGCTGTCCCAATTCACCCCATGTGTCCCGATTGACCCCAGTTTACGGTACAACGTTTGATTGCAGTGCTGTTATTTTTGGCGTTGAAAAGAAGGCCGTTGTATTATTTTAGAATGTAAGTAGTAAACATATCTTATTTAAATATTTCGAAACAATTAGTCTGCCTTTGGTACATTATTCATTTTAAATATTTGATGAAGACAAAAACTCAATGCAATCAAATTAAAATTGTGTAGAGTTTGTTTTTACAAGATAAACAAACCGAAAATTTTTATAAGACGGTATAACCAAATCTATGAGGAATTATCAGCTAAAGTAAAATCAGGGTAGAAATGTATAATTATTGAAAATAAACTATGTTGATTCAATAACTAGACCATCACACACCAAATAGAGCCATCATCCAGCCAATAAAAGCCAGCTTTAATGCTTTCATCAAACAATGCCACTCGTCAGCAAACATCAACCCTACTCTATTGGGAGGGGTGCGAAATGAAATTAGAAACAATTTAGTTCACTGCATTATCACCTCAAACGATTGGGGTGCCATTTACTGCGGCCTGTCAAGCGACGATGGTCACTTTTCGAAACAAGGCTAATTTTCCCATCATTTCCCGCAATGGGATTAGGGCCAATTTGTAGGTTTTGATTTTCCACTGCAAACAGAGCGCTGCTCTGGCTTCCTTTGTTTGGCATACATCGTAGAACTAGGGCCTTGCATTTCACTGGAAAAGGGATCTGAGCTTTTCAAAATATTTGCACATGTCCCGGTGGGAGAATGGTGCGTATTGTTGTGTCCGTTTGGGAACCGTTTTGGAAGCAAATCACACTTTATCAGAGCAAATCTCCGTTGTTCGAAGCGGCTAATGTGGTCCAGATTTTCACAAGAACTTCATGCGAATTGGCTGAAAAGGTGGCCCATTTGACGCCCAACCCTCTGCCGGACAAAAGCTGGACCGTTTTGTCAATTGAGTGCAACGGATTTCACGAAGCAAAAAAAAAAAATACCGTTTTTATACAAATCCCTATTGCTGGAAAATGCGACAAAACTGGAACGGAGCATCCGTAGCGAGGCACACATGCTTCTCATCTTACCGATATGTGTACAAGGATTAAGGCACACCTCAGTGTGTAGTCCCGTATCTGTTACCGAAGGATCTTTGCATGCCGTTGATCCTGCGACGACGAGGACGACGTGGCCACGCCACTTCAGGCCAATATCCGAGGACAAAAGGGCACGTTCTTCGAAAGACCACCGAAGGAAGGAGGAACAAAAAAAAGCGAGCATAAACATTATGTCAATGTGGATGAACCAACCAACCGACGACGACGGTGGAGAAACGAAAGCAGGATCATAAAACGGTGATATTCTAGGGATAATCCTAATCCTTTAACATAACAGTATAAACATTACATGCATGCGATACGCTGGGTCGTGCTGAGCATCGAAAGCCGGCTGCTGTGAAGAGTTTTTATATTATATGCTTTTTTATATTTGTAGTTTAAACATCCATATGCTTAATGGAAGGAAAAGCATATTTTTGTGAAAATTACGATTTGCGATATTGTTCCTTCGCAGTAAATTCTGAGGTTCGGTTTCAGATAATATTTACTAAAAACTGCACTACTGAAATCTTCAGTTAGTTTTTCACTGAACAACATTTAAAATTTGTATGGAGCTCCCAATAATTTACTGAACATTTCAGTAGTGCAGATTTCAGTAAATTCAACTGAATTCAGTAATAAAAAATTGGTGTGTTGTCACTCGTTCACTTTGATATCATTGCAATTAAAAACGACATTTTCAGTTTTCAATGCTTAAGCTATGACAGATTCCCAAAATTTGATTTCAATCCTGAGAAATTCAACACAAACAAAAAAAAAACTCCGTGCATTGTTCTCACTCTTTATATGAAAGCAGTTTCGATCTGTTCGTACTATCTTGACATGCCCCAAAACATCATGTAAGTGCGACAACTGGTGAAAGGAATTTAGGTCAAACGCGTTTGACACACGTACATGGCCATATTTTTTTTGAGAGTACTGAAAAAAATACAAGACGACCTATTTAAAAATAAAATATTAGGTTAAAGCAACATTAGTATCAAACGATCTCATACCATTGTGGCACCCGATAGAGCGTGGTGCAGACCCGTTATGCTTTGCTATGCTATGCTATTAGTATCAAACGATCTCATACGTTTTGATAGTAACAAACCTTTGGATAATCGGGCCTGGACTGTAGACGAAAAAAAATTTCGATGCTTCGATACCCATATTATGAAAAACACGTTTTGTGAAAATTCAGAGTTTATAAAAAATATTTCTATCGAAATGTATGAATAAATTCCGATCATTTCATAGAATTATTGTAAAAACTGTCATTTTGAGTTTTTTTTTTCAAGAAAATACGTAGTATTGTGACAATTTGCAGAACTCTCAAAAACGTATAATAACTTTCAAATGTCATAAAAAATTCCCAATTGTTTGATACCGTTATTGTCAAACAGCCAAATCCTCAGTATGTCTTTTTTTCGAAAATACATACAGTCCAGACTCAATTATCCGAACGTCTGTGAACCCATTTTAGTAAACTTTGAATTCTTGAATGCCTATAAAAAGAAAACATGCATTTTTTAATATTTCATCACCGTCATTTTGACCGCCATTTTGTATAAAAGCTCAACAATCAAAAATAAGACAGCGAAAAAATATTTTATTCGTGATTGATTATCCTAAGTGAAATTTTGCCAAGGCCTTCGGATAATCGAGTCTGTAGTGTTCATAATTTGTGAAAAATTTGGAGCATTAAAAAATATTTTCATTGAAATGTATTGAAAATCTGGATCATTTTATACGCAAATTGAAAAAAGTTATTGTTTTATATTTTTTTCAAAATTGCTTTGTGTTAGATTTTAAGCATTTTTCAAAAATACGTAGCTTTGTGAAAATTTTGAGTCTTTTCCAAAATTTGTGTTCTTTAGACATGTTCGAAAATAACTTAAGAAATTCAATAAGGAAGGCAAAGTTTATAAAACTCTGGAAATTCTATATAAAACTTATTTAAACTTAATTTTGCAAACTTTTAATTTAACTAAATGTCAATATATAACCATAGAATTGCTAAATTAACATTTTTGAGTGGATATAACACCGTTTGGGGGGTCTTTGTATTGATGGAATAGATTTATCGTTGGAATTTCGTACTAACCCGGAATTACGTCGTCGGGAAATCCGCCGGCATCCGAACCGGTCCACGATTCACAAGTCAACCTATGTGGCATCGGAAAGGGCATACAATTTCCGATCTTTTGATACATAAACATCTAGCAGAATCCTCCCTGCGGTAAACACAACGTAGTAGGGCTGGCCGCTTTTATTTTTGCCATACATTTTCGGGTGTTCTCGGATGTACTGCAATTATTAATAATGTCAAGAAAAGTGCTTGTGGCGTAATCTAATCACTAGACTTTCCAGCATGCTTTCATCGGACTGGCTGCGTTTGTGTTAGATTAGATTAGATTAGATTTTGATACATAAACATCTAGGTTTTCTTTAAAACCCACGTTTTTAAGTACCTGAGCAAAAAGTAAATTTGGTCCACGAGAACAAAAATTACGAAATTCCATTCATTTTTGGCAGGTTGCTCAAACGAAACCATAACAACGTTTTTACCTATGTATTTAAAAATGTGGGTTTTATAGAAACCCTAGATGTTTGGGTATCAAAAGATCGTAATTCCGGGTTGGTACGAAATTCCAACGAAAAATCTATTCTATCGATACAAAGTCCCCCAAAACGTTGTTATACCCACTCCAAAATGTTTATTTATCAATTCTATGGATATATATTGACATTTAGTTAGGGCGTCCAATTTTCCCGGGTTTTGAATTTCCCGGGAAACGGGAAAAATATTTTTGGAATCCCGGGAATTCCCGGGATCCCAGGAAATTTTTGAATCAGTAATAAAATCTATGTTTCATTATATTTGTTATGTTTTCAAGCTTAAAATTATTGAATTAGCTTAATAATATCAAATGGTTATAATCCTCACTTCAATCTAAACAAAGACGACAGTTTTAAAATAGCCTTAAAGATTTTTTTTTTTGTCTTTGTGGTGTTTAGGATTTTATATCAACTACTATTTTAAATTCCAGTATAATTAATCATTTTTTTATTTGCGAATCAAATTACATAATTCTTTTTTTTAAAAAGGTCCAATAAGCTTTTGTTTTCCATATGTTTATAGGACCTATTCAAAAAAACTTTGGAATTCTTTCATATTTTTTTTCTTTTATATATATTTTATATGACATGACTAAAACAGCTAGAAAACAAACAACGACAATAAATAAAATGATACCAGTCAATGTAAAATTTTAGATAAGTTTTGAATTCATTGTTTTATATAAAACATATTTTACAAATTATCTTCAAGTTACTACCGCCAACCGAGGGAAAATCAGAACTACAGTCTAAATAGGTACAGGAGATTTTAGAGCAATACATTTGGAAGTACAAATTGTTTTGTTCTGTTACTGTTTCAACCGAAGTAATCCAAAACGTCATGCAAATATTTTTTGCTTTAATAGCTGTATTTATTCGTTACATTTGTACGTATTTGCCCTAGATGCCGGTGTTTGATTATAAATAATTTGATATGAGATTGTTTTTTTTAATTTAAAATCGAAAATATACGTAAATATATCCAGTTTTTCAAAAAAATAAAATAATAGAGAAAAAAATGTAAAGCACTAGGCATTTTGCGGACCTGGTAATTCAAATTATAATATTTTTTCCTTAAATGCCAATTTAATGCTGAGATTTGCTGAATACAAATTTTAATTCATTTTATTGTTCTACTATTTTCACAACCAAATCTGAATTTCCAGACCAAAATATGATTTTTTTTTTCAATTTCGGGAATTCCCAGGACAAATTATAGAAAATCCCGGGATTCGGGAATTCCCGGTTTAGGAAAAATCCCGGGATTTTTGTCCCGCGAATTCCCGGGATGGACGCACTACATTTAGTTAAATTAAAAGTTTGCAAAATTCAGTTTAGATAAGTTTTATATAGAATTTACAGAGTTATATAAACTTTTATACTAAGTAGTTAGTAAACTTTATATTCAATCCAAATTATTTTTTTCATCAGTCAAGGATGCCTATTTGGAGTGGGGAGACTGGATTCATGGTGATTTGTCAACAAATAACTTTATTTATGTTAATTTTTCGAAAGGTGTACAAACTGTTTTTGCACCTTTTTTATATTTGTAATAGTATTTGTTATATAACTTTTTATATAAATCATCTTTTCATGAGCTTTTTGTAGCAAAATGTTCGGCATGAGTTTCTGAACAAAACGTAGTACCGTAAACTGGGGTGACTTTGATAGCCCGGGGTGGCTTTGGTAGGTTTTTCAAATGCCCGTCAAATTAATATTTAAACATTTTTGAGAATTTTGAGTATGTAAGCATTAAGGGAAAGCTTATTATCGAACATATATGCAGAAATGTGACTGTTACATTGGATGTATCAAAAATAGTGGCCAAATCAAATTTCTATCAATGTCACCCCAGGCTATCAAAGTCACCCCAGTTTACGGAACTAGGTTTCTGTCAAACTTTAAATTGTAAACATGTTTCATTACAAAATGTGTATTGTGCCCAAGGGGTGTAAATACTTTTTTGCGTACTGTAAGTCCAATTCAAATTTAATTAATATTTTCGTCTCCTCCATTTCAATATAAAAAAGTAACTTTGGGACCATCCATGTGGACACCTTAGGGGGGGGGGGGGGGGGGGTATTCCACGTTCCAAAGGGGGGATTCTACGTTCCAAAGGGGGGATTCAAAAATTCCAAATAAAAATTTGTTTTGTATGGAAATGGACCACGAGAGGGGGAGGGGGGGTCTGAGATAAAAAAAAAGTGTTAACGTAGTTTATGGATGGTCCCCTTTTAGCATATTACATTTTTTTAAATTTTTGATTAATGTAAGGAAAAGACGTGAAACTGGGGGACAATTTTTTTTAATTTATCGGTATTTTGAAAATGCTGGACAGAAACATATCAATAGTTACAAATGCGTTTTGTGTTAGTTTTTTTTTTTTTTTATTAAATTGGATACATAAACATTTTATTTGAAAAAAACCAAGCTATCTAGACAGGCATCCTAAATTAAAAAAAAACATAATCAGTGAAATGCACGTGATTTTTTGTATTTTTTTTTCCTTTTGGATGGTGAACACTGATAATTAATATTTTGGTCTCAGAGACTAAATTATGTTGCACTGAAAAAAAAATAAAAAATAACCAAATGATTGCCGAAAATGCTTCCCAAATCACTTCCACCAAAAAATCATAAGCTCTGTCCAGGTCCTTCCAAAAGGTGCCGAGAATCCCACCAGCTACATTGCAAAGCAAAACAGATTCGAACTGATCCATCCAAAACAAACTTTGCGGCTTTTTGTTTTCTTTGTCATCGCAAAGAAAAAAAAACCCTGCACCAAATCTATACTGGAGCAGTTTTCATTTGTCCTTCGGTATTCTTGCTTTCTTGATGGAAAACAAATCTTCAGAAAATTCCTCTTTTGTCTCGTGGATCTATTTAAGAGGAGTGAGGACATGCGACCAGTGACAGTGTATTTTTCGTGGCATCATCTTCCACGAATTTATATTTCATTTTGTTTGAATTTCTTTTTTAAAACCAGACAAAATCTGATGCAAAATAGCAGCAGCGAAAACTGCAGACTCACGCCAAAAACTCGACAGCATGTGTAAACGCCACTTGAAGCCCACCACGCTGAAAATAAATGCAATAAAATTTGTTAATACCAACGGCAAACACAACTGCAAAAGCTTAATATTAAGCCAATGTAAGAGGCCACAAATTTCCACATTTTCCTCCAAGGGGGGAAACAAAATTTGATGTGACCTTTTTTTTGGGAGAGAAAAATTTCCCCGCAAATATGTGCAACTGTAATAAAACAGATAACTGTGGGCTCGAAAAAAAACCCGAATCCATCTAGCGCAGCACAATCCTGCAAATAAACAGTAATTTTTCCCCATGTGAGCGGCATTTGGAGTCGAGGGAAAACTTCGAGGGGATCCACCAAAATCCACGACGAATGTGGTGCCAAAGTCGAGTGAAAATTGCAATTTCGAGTCTGAGCAGAAACCGAGACAGAGACAGAGCGAGAGATTGCCTTAATTAAATCCGCATAATTAAATTTTCGAGTGCACTCGGCGAATGCAGTAATACGCGCTTATTAGAGGACCTTCTTTTGCCTTATCAACGGGTTTTTTCTCTCTTGGCACGACGATACAGGGTTGTTTTCCAGGACTCGCATACGAAGGGATGCTACTCATATGTTTCGTTGCGAAATGACTTTACTTCTGACGTGTAATATGAATGCATATTAGTGCTCATCAGTGGCAGAGTAGCATCATCATCATCGTCATTCTCGCATATTACACATTTTAATATCCTTGCCGTTGTTATCTACTTCAAGACTTGTTGAGATTGTTTCTCATAGTCGAGAATGCTGTGATTTTTCGTTGGCATTGTGAGGAATGACTGGTTTAATAAGAAACACATGAAAAGGTTTAGCAAATGATCAAATTAGATTCATGTTTGTGTTAATTTTGTTTTACTTCAGTAACTTTTTATTCGTTCACCGGGTGTTTGAAAACCAGTTTTTAGGACTTTGTTCAATCTATGTAAGACAAATAACTTGTCTTTCAAGTACACCCTTACAAAAAATCATGATTTTTTGAGTTCCAAATCCCACTTTTCACCACCATAAAAATGGTTATATGGGTTTAACTGAAAAAATCGTATGAAAAGTGGGATTTGGAACTCAAAAAATCATGATTTTTGGTAAGGGTGTATAGAGGTAATCAAGGATTTATCTGAAGAATATACTGAAAATTGTAAAATTGTAACATATTTTTTTTTATTTTGAAAATGATTCTGAAAATGTCTTCTTGAAAATCAACTTAATATAATTTAATCGAATTAATAATCTTTCTCAAGAACAGACTACACTTATCCCCCGGTGGTTGGTAAGTTTTTCGTTCGACACTTTTTTTTGTTTGTACCCAGTTGGTTGGTCAAAGTCAAACTAAAAAGTGACGAACTTTCACTTTTTACACGGCGCTCACGCACACTATCAAACGTTTGGTAGTGTGTGTGAACTCCGTGTAAAAGGGGTGTCAAACTAAAAAGTGACGCCATTCGTTTGACACCAGTTGGTGTCAAATAATAGCGGTTTGAGTGTAACAATTTGTCTTAGTTTTTAGTTTATTTTACATATTTCTAATGTTTTTATCGTTACTTAGAAGCATTGCTGGATTTTATCAACTAATTTTAGGTTTAAAAAATTGAAAAATGAAGTAATCGTTTAAAGCAGTGAATAAGATTTTCAAACAAATTTTTACAAAACGGGTATTTATACTCATACAAAATTATGTTATGAAGATCATGAAATGGTTTCACTTTTTCTAATTGCATTTGGATATGACTGTACAAATTGTTTTTATTTTTTAAATCTTAATATAATCTTTTATCAGCCATCAACACCCTCACTTTTATGGTCAAATCTCTAAAGTCGTGGTATTAACTTTTCAGACATTGAAAGTTTTTCTCATGATTAGGCCAGTGTAAATTTTATTAAAAGTTTTGTTCCCTCCTCCCTTCATTTCTCTCTAAAAATTAGGGAACAATCGATTAAAAATTATTAGGAAAACGTTGTGTAACGATTATTTATGAAATTTTATTAAGGCGTCATCCATAAAGTATGTCACGCTCTAGGTGAGGGAGGGGGGGGGGGGTCTGAGGTAGTGTGACTTTGCGTGTTATATGTATAGGAAAAGGGTGACAAAGGGGTGAGGGGGGGAGGAAGTTTTGGCTGATTTTAACGTGACGTACTTTATGGATGAAGCCTAATACAGGGCTCTTTTAGGCTTTTTGAAATTTTGAAGTTTTGAGACTAAATAATGAAATAAGACCACAGATCAGATTTTTTTTTCGAAATTATTTAAATTTTGTAATACTTTTAACTATTAACAAAATTTTACCAAATAAGCTTAAAACTTAAAAATTATTATTTTAGAAATTCTGTAGAATTACGTATATTTTATGGCAATTTTTAAATTTGATGGTACTTTGTCCGTGCGTTTCCTATGTCAAAATAAGCCATTTCTCTTTGTCAATTAGAAAGTATTTTCTGGTCGATTTGGTGTCTTTTTTTTTCGAAAAAAAGCGTTTTAATTATGATATTTGAGAAAAAAATATTGAAACTGAAGAAAAAATCAATCTTTTTTAATTGACTCATATTCAATAATATTCAATTTCCGCATTAATTTTTTAACTTTTTGAGAGTTTTTTTGGGACTGAAGTAAATTAAAAATATTTTTAAATAAAATTAAAAAAAAAACAGTTTTAGCTGCAAAATTAAATTTTTGATCGAAAATAAACATTTTTGGCAGAGAGTGCACCGTTTTCAAGTTATATACAATTTGAGGCATGTTTTTTTTGGAAAATGTATTGGTTCGATTTTTAATGTTTTAAATGAAACCTTTTCTAAAATGTTCTGCTAAATTAAACTAATTTTAGTTTTTTCAAGAAGATTAACTTTTCTACCGGGCTAAAACACTGATTTTGGAAATTTTGGAAAGTAGGGCTGGATTTTTGAATTTTAAATATATTTTTTAAAGGAGCAGAAAATTTCTTAGAAGTTTCAATTTGATGATTATTGAACGAGTAGATTCTGTATATTGCAAATAGAAAAATTATGACTAATTAGATGACACTGGTCGGGACCGGGAGATTGGTGTAGGGGTAAGCGTGGTTGCCTCTCACCCAGTCGGCTTGGGTTTGATCCCAGACGGTCCCGGTGGCATTTTTCGAGACGAGATTTGTCTGACCACGCCTTCCGTCGGATGGGGAAGTAAATGTTGGCCCCGGTCTAACCTAAAGGGTAAGGTCGATAGCTCAGTCCAGGTGTATGAGTCGCCTCCCTGGGTCCTGCCAAAGGGGAGTCGCTGATTTTTCATTGATTCCAACTTTAAGTGGCTGTATCTCAGCAACTTGAAGCATAGAATAGAGATAGGTAGAATTGCCACTTGCTGATTCCCCCTTGTAAACGTCAAGCGACACTGCCGACAGCGCCACCTTTGCCCGAAACGGGGAACTTCAGTCGAAATGCGCATTGTGCACTTTGATGGAACTGCCCTGTGCATTCTGGAGGGTGCAATTTGTTTGACAGTGACAGATGGAAAAAGGCTTGTTGACGTTCAGTTGGCAATCAAAAATGTGAAATGGTGCTTGGAAGCCGGATGAAAAGACGAGACTAGTGAAGGATTAGGCGCAAATTGCGGTTTACGAACGGCAAAATAGTCATTTCCTCTTCCGATACTTCACTTGGTTTGACAGCGACAGCGAAATGTCAACATGACAAAACAGATGTCTTGGAGAAGTGAAAACGGGTGTCAACTTATTTGGCATAATCTTGAAATTTAGAAAAAAAAGATGCTGATGCGAAATAAAAATCATTTAATCTTATTTAAAACAAAATATCCTAGTTAAGGGATGCACTTATCTTGAATTTTCATAATTGTTTTGATTTGTTTTCCATGTTTTGCCTTCCTCACTGAGGTAAGGCTATAATCCTGCTCCAAAATTGAACTTTTTATTTTAAGCTCGAAAACCCACCTTGATGTATACATATCGACTCAGAATTGAAAACTGAACAAATGTCTGTGTGTATGTGTGTGTGTATGTGTGTGTGTATGTGTGTGTATGTGTGTGTGTATGTGACCAATAATGTCACGCAGTTTTCTCAGCACTGGCTGAACCGATTTTGACCAAACCAGTCGCATTCGACTTGGTTTAGGGTCCCATACGGTGCTATTGAATTGTTTGAAGTTTCGATAAGTAGTTCAAAAGTTATGTATAAAAATGTGTTTTCGCATATTTTCAGAAGTTGAATAAATGTCAGTAAACTGAACCAAACATTATCATGCTATACATCGTTAGTTAGGTAATTGAAAGACCTTTCCAACGAGTCCAAAACATTGATAATCTGGCAACCCTGTCTCGAGTTATAACCACTTAAGTGATATTTATGTAATTTTTTGTAGCCGGATCTCACTTAAATGTATGTAAACAATGTCCAGATCCATCATCCGACCCATCGTTGGTTAGGTAATCAAAAGGCCTTTCCAACGAGTCTACAACATTGATAATCTGGCAACACTGTCACGAGTTCTGACCACTTAAGTGATATTTATGCACTTTTTTTGTAGCCGGATCTCACTTAAATGTATGTAAACAATGTCCGGATCCATCATCCGACCCATCATTGGTTGGGTAATCGAAAGACCTTTTCAAGGAGTCTAAAATATTGAAGATCTGGCAACCTTGTCTGGATTTCTGACCAGTTAAGTGATATTTATGCACTTTTTTTGTAGCCGGATCTCACTTAAATGTATGTAAACAATGTCCGGATTAATCATCCGACCCATCGTTGGTTAGGTAATCAAAAGACTTTTCCAACGAGCCTAAAACATTGATAATCTGGCAACCCTGTCTCGAGTTCTGACCACTTAAGTGATATTTATGCACTTTTTTTGTAGCCGGATCTCACTTAAATGTATGTTAACAATGTCCGGATCCATCATCCGACCCATCGTTGGTTGGGTAATTGAAAAACTTTTTCAAAGAGTCTAAAATATTGAAGATCTGGCAACCTTGTCTCGAGTTCTGACCACTTAAGTGATATTTATGCACTTTTTTTGTAGCCGGATCTCACTTAAATGTATGTAAACAATGTCCGGATCCATCATCCGACCCATCGTTGGTTAAGTAGTCAAAAGACCTTTCCAACGAGCCTAAAACATTGAAGATCTGGCAACCCTGTCTCGAGTTCTGACCACTTAAGTGATATTTATGCACTTTTTTTGTAGCCGGATCTCACTTAAATGTATGTTAACAATGTCCGGATCCATCATCCGACCCATCGTTGGTTGGGTAATTGAAAAACTTTTTCAAAGAGTCTAAAATATTGAAGATCTGGCAACCTTGTCTCGAGTTCTGACCACTTAAGTGATATTTATGCACTTTTTTTGTAGCCGGATCTCACTTAAATGTATGTAAACAATGTCCGGATCCATCATCCGACCCATCGTTGGTTAAGTAGTCAAAAGACTTTTCCAACGAGCCTAAAACATTGATAATCTGGCAACCCTGTCTCAAGTTCTGACCACTTAAGTGATATTTATGCACTTTTTTTGTAGCCGGATCTCACTTAAATGTATGTTAACAATGTCCGGATCCATCATCCGACCCATCGTTGGTTGGGTAATCGAAAAACCTTTTCAAAGAGTCTAAAATATTGAAGATCTGGCAACCTTGTCTCGAGTTCTGACCAGTTAAGTGATATTTATGCACTTTTTTTTGTAGCCGGATCTCACTTAAATGTATGTAAACTTTGTTCGGATCCATCATCCGACCCATCGTTGGTTAGGTTATCAAAAACCTTTCCAACGAGGCCAAAACATTGAAGATCTGGCAACCCTGTCTCGAGTTCTGACCACTTAAGTGATATTTATGCACTTTTTTGTAGCCGGATCTCACTTAAGAGGCAGTATTTGTAGATTCTGCTCGGTTTGTTCTAGAGGTCGTATCGAGGTGCTCCGATTTGGATGAAACTTTCAGCATTTGTTTGTCTATGCATGAGATGAACTCATGCCAAATATGAGCCCTCTACGACAAAGGGAAGTGGGGTAAAACGGGCATTGAAGTTTGAGGTCCAAAAAACATGAAAAATCTTAAAATTGCTCGCATTTCCGTAAAACTTCATCAATTCCAACTCTCTTAGATGCATTCGAAAGGACTTTTGAAGCCCTTCAAAATGTGCTATAGACATCCAGGATTGGTTTGACTTTTTCTCATAGCTTTTGCAAATTACTGTTAAAAATGGATAGGTCAAAAGATAGGTAATTTTATGGACTATAAGCCTACGGTATTAACTTTTTGGCCAATCGCAGTTTTTCTCATAGTTTTACGATTTTTCTAGAACAAACATTTTATAACGTTAGTTATTGCCCTGTAGGCCAAGAAGACGGCACTTTTTGGTCTCAATTTTGTCATATTCGGAATCCTCGGTCAATTTCACGTAAGTTAGAAGTATTGGAGTTGAAATTTTGATTTAAAAAATAATTAAATAAAACATTTTTGAAAAAGAAATAGATCTAATTTACCCTATGATCAATACGTCAAATGCTGTATCAAGTAGGCGAAAACTTGTTTTACCCCTAATCCGACAAAATTCTAAACAACATTTTAATTAATTCTAAATGGCATTTTTTCCAATCAAATTCAAAATTCCAAAACCTCAATCTAATGTAAAATTTTCTGAGGATTCCGAATATGACAAAATTGAGACCAAAAAGTGCCGTCTTCTTGGCCTACAGGGCAAAAACTAACGTTATAAAATGCTTGTTCTAGAAAAATCGTAAAACTATGAGAAAAACTGCGATTGGCCAAAAAGTTAATACCGTAGGCTTATAGTCCATGAAATTCCCTAACTTTTGACCTATGGGAGTATGGGTGTTGGAGGCTGTTGTAAAAAGTTATTAAGGTTTTAAAAAAAATCATTTTTAACAGTAATTTGCAAAAGCTATGAGAAAAAGTCAAACCAATCCTGGATGTCTATAGCACATTTTGAAGGGCTTCAAAAGACCTTTCGAATGCATCTAAGAGAGTTGGAAGTTTTACGGAAATGCGAGAAATTTTAAGATTTTTCATGTTTTTTGGACCTCAAAATTCAATGCCCGTTTTACCCCACTTCCCTTTGTCGTAGAGGGCTCATATTTGGCATGAGTTCATCTCATGTATAGACAAACAAACCCTGAAAGTTTCATCCAAATCGTAGCATCTCGATACGACCTGTTTCACATCGGTGAAAAACTCGTTCTTAAATGTATGTAAACAATGTCCGGATCCATCATCCGACCCATCGTTGGTAAGGTAATTGAAAGGCCGAGTTTAAAACATTGAAGATCTGGCAACCCTATCTCGAGTTCTGACCACTTATGATGCAACTTATGAGCCCTTGAGTGATATGTGTGTTTTTTTTTGTATTCCGGAACTTAACGAAATTAGACGAAATTTGTGTCCAAACCCATCATATCACATATCACCCATTGTTGGAAAAGAGTGAGGAAGGCACCAACCACATAGGTGGATTAAGTTAGTTTTTTTTAAATCATTTTACATGTTAAAGGAATAATATATATGTGCCAACCAGTTCTCCACATTCTTGACAGTATTATGCGCAGGGTGTTGTAGTTCCCCGTTTCGCCGCTGGCATCAGTTAGGCAGCACAGTTTTGTCCCCCGGTCGGTAAATGAGTGGCAATTCTATCTTTCTCTATTCTATGCTAGAAGTCAAAAATGGAAATTATCTAAGCTTTTCAATTATATTTAATGCAGGGGTGCATTTTTTGTAAATACCTTGAAATGCCCAAAACTCAATAAAGGTGTACTTTATGCAAAGAAAGTAAATTCATTTTCCACGATATCCATAAATCATTTTTTTAATCCAAAACTCATAATTCTTGTGCCAAGTTTTACACCATCCCAACGTATTGCGCTGGAATCTGATTTTTTCCGAGTGTCTATTTTTTCTGAAAATCGATCAAACCCAGGAAAAGCAATTACCCTACACTGAAAAAAAAAATAAAAGTACCAAATTCACAAATTCTAGGAATTTTTGCTCCTTTCCTGATTAAGTAATTCAAAAAAACCCGATTACTAAATAAGAAAAAGAGGCAACATTCCTTTAATAAAAGAATTTGGTACTATTTTTTTATTTAAGTGTAGCCATTTCATTGATGCTCGGGGCTACCCCATGAAATCAAAGATTGGTCAAATACTAAGAATATGTTGTGTTCGGAAAAGTTTTTCCAAATTAAATGAAGGTTCTATATCTGAGAAATGTAAGAATTAGATAACTACTGTGCACTTGACAGGTGAAAAAAAGAAACAGTTGCTTTTCTCCATACATTTTGACGATTTTTCTCATACAAACTTCATCCATCTAATCAATTTTATAGCCCCCTTTCAACAATCTTAATTAGAGCAACTACCATTCACAAAGCACTTAGTTTCGGGACACACTCGAGTTCTGAGTCGTTTTGATTCCGGCACGCTCCTTTAAATTGTATAATGAACAGCAATAAGAAGCTATTACACTGCTGTCGTTTAACCCCTCGCTAATTTCGACATTGACGCATCTTTATCTCCCCCACATGCCTTTTAACAAATCGGAGCATGCTCCCTCGACATCATACAGTCAGTAAATCCGCATCGAACCATGGTTGAGTGCAGACTTCTCAATTGAATGTAATATTGGAAAAGTAACAGTTTTGTTAATTTACTATTACTGTTTTTTTTTTGCGATTTTCGTATTAAAAATCGTTAATTATCAGATTTTTTCGTTATTGCAAAATATATGTTGAATCAATAAGTACCTACAATTATTTACAAACCACCCTAACTCAGAAACTCGTTAACCTGTACTCAATCGTTCATCTAAATGATAAAATCGTTATAAAAAATACAAAAAAATCCACCTCAACTCCTTCCAGCATTCGATTTCCAATTTTGAACCCAAAGCTCTTACACTCCCCGTCGCTTAATTTGGCAGAGGCTGGTTCAAATCCTCTCACCGTCCTTTCCAAAGAACCGAAAAAAGGCCCATTCGCGAGATATAAATAAAAAGCCACTCGATTTGCCACCCACAACAATCAAAAACCCCTTTCATTTGGGTGGAGAGCGTGCGGGAGGGGGGATTTTTTCTCTCGTCCTTCTATATTTTTTCTGCTGTTGTAGACTGAATGGTGAGCACACTGCCTAACGACGGAGGTGACCCTTGCCGTCTGGTACTAGTAGAGTAGCCGAGGAACGTTGCGAATATAACGATGATTTTAACGACGAGGAGAACGACAAGTGGTTGAGCACGAATGGCACGGACGATCAAGAGTTAGGATGGCGGTTAGGGGTGGCAATTGTTGGGAGATTTTCTGTTTGATTGTTTTAAAGGTCGTTTTTAATGCAAATACGAAAATTATAAATAATAAAAAAATCTTAAAGCTTAATTCTGCAACGCGAAAAAGATTTTTTCAATACATGGAATTCCGAGCTCAAAAGTTTGGAAAATCCATATCAATAATATTTGAGGTAATTTTTAAAGGTTATGATTTAATTGGCAAATTAGTTAAAGAGCATTACATTCAATTTAGTTGAACACAACTATAGACCATTGCAAAATGTATTTCAGGTGTAGTCCCTCCAATCTTCAAATTTGTTCAAAAAACATGGGGGTAAAGCAAGTAATAAATGCTAAAAATTAAAATATTCATTAAAAAAAACATGTGCAGTTGCATGTAAAATTTTTAAAATATGTTATATAACATTTACTTTTATGCTTCAATCACGAATTTATTGCAAATTAAGGATTTTGGGACCAACAATCGTAACAAATACATTAAACTGTAGGAAGAAAATATTTTGATACATTCATTGAATTTGGTAAGTTTTCGGTAGAAGCATAACTGCGATAATGTATAAAGCATTTCGTGATACTTTTTGCTTCAAAATTTTGAAAAAAGAGGCTTAAAATTTAAAATTAGTTTTTTCAGCAATAAGACTATTCCAAATTTTGATCAAAGTTTTTGTCGTCCTAATTTTTTATAATTTTGGAAAAAAGTTTTAAAATATGCTTATTCCCTTTTGCATTTTTGCCACTGTAATTTGTTTAAAAATATTATTGAATTCATGGAAATATTTTTTTCTCAAATGTTTAATTTGTTTTCCGATCTGTGAACACAAATATCAAATTTGTAAAAGTCGGAAGGTTAAAAATTAAATTAAAAATGCAAAAAATACTTTAAAACAATGTATTCCGAATAGTTTACAATCAATTGTGCATGTTTATATTTTCAATATTAATTTTTAAGGTATATTTTTTAAGGAGACTGTTTAAGGGTAGTAATAAAGGAAAACAGAAACAATTCATGGCCCATCTTGTTTTTTTTTATTTTACTTCAAGGTGAAAAATAAACCATAGATGGGTAATTCTCTACCAACTCACACGAAATCGGGAAAAGTTGCCCCGACCCCTCTTCGATTTGCGTGAAACTTTGTCCTTAGGGGTAACTTTTGTCCCTGATCACGAATACGAGGTTCGTTTTTTGATATATCGTGACGGAGGGGCGGTACGACCCCTTCCATTTCTGAACATGCGAAAAAAGAGGTTTTTTTCAATAATTTGCAGCCTGAAACGGTGATGAGATAGAAAATTGGTGTCAAAGGGACTTTTATGTAAAATTTGACGCCCGATTTGATGGCGTACTTAGAATTCCAAAAAAAAACGTATTTTTCATCGAAAAAAACACTAAAAAAGTTTTAAAAATTCTCCCATTTTTCGTTACTTGACTGTAAAAATGTTTGGAACATGTCATTTTATTGGAAATTTAATGTACTTTTCGAATCTAATTCCGAAATCGGTCTTTTTTCTTAAATTTTAATTTTTGTATTTTTAAATCCGACTGAAACTTTTTTTGTGCCTTCGGTATGCCCATAGAAACCATTTTGCATCACGACGTCGTCGTGCTATCTTGTCGCACCCGTCATTTTGACGTTCCGAGAAAAACGCATTTTAATGTTTGACCTTGAATATACAAAAACGAGAGCACGCAATGTAAACAATAACAAACACGTTTTGTTTGGCTGACCATTCTGTGCATTGTCCCAAAGTTTGGTTGAAGTTGGTTGCTGGAGTCCCGAGTTATAATTACAAATGTTTACGGTAGTCTAGCTTGTACGTGCGACAAACGCATCCTGACTTTTCTGGCCTGAAATCCCTTTGGCCTTTTGTCGCACTTAGGGGAGTTTGGGGTAATATGGACAGTGGGGGTAATTTGGACACCCCTTTAAAAATCACGTTTTCTTCGGATATATAGTGAAAACGGCAATTTAAGTGATAAGGCTAGTACTAGTAATGGCCTACGAGTATGGACAAACCAAAAAAGTTGGAATAGGTTAAGTAGTTTTGGTATAATGTGTAAAAGTTTCCAAAGGCCGGTTGGCACTGCCTTAAATTCTAATATTTGAAGGTTAGGAAATAAGGTTTTGCAGGGGTTATATGGCAAAAAAGTGGACATTTTTTGTTTAAGGGGGTTGCTTGGACGATGCCTGAGATATGTATGTATAAAAATTGTGCATTTTATCTATTTTTATCATCAAAAATCGCAATTAATGATAGAATATGCTATGGGGGTAATTTGGACATGGCTTGTGGGGTAATTTGGACATACCTGAAAGTCTACCTGTCAGGCAACAAAAAAGTAACTTTCATGGTTGGATGAGTTTTTAAAGGGATTTAGATAAATTTAGAGGGATTTAATATGTCAAAAACAATCAAAAATGAATGTGAGCAATGAGAACTTTCACAAAACCCCTATTTTTTAATTTAGATAAATTTATTCCAATATTCGAATTGATAAAAATCTGATTGCTGTGTACTCTAATGTTGATTGCTTTTAATTAATTTCTTTGACATTTCTAATTTCTATGCTGGTTTACAATAATATTTAAATTTGAAGGGCTACAGAATGTAAAATTTTAAAAAAAATATTTTCAGGCTGACAAATTCTATATAAAGATTGATTTATATTAACATAAACGATACCTTAATCACTAAAAACAAGTATAGTGTGCCTGATCCAGAATCAGTGTTTAAATCAAATCAGTTTCAATTTAATGATTGAATTATGTATACTACACTGAACTATTTGTTATCTTCCTATTGCATTATAGTTCTGTGTGTGTGTGTGTGTGCAACCAACCAAACGGGACCACGCGGTCGCTTCTTACAAATTGAGTTGTTTCCATGTATTTTTTAGATCTACATTCTATACATGCAAATAACTCGCATAGGCATTTGGAAGGTGTTAGCTCTGCCGAGCTTCGGTGACCCATTTCTACGCTGGCTAGCCGAGCGCGAGGTACTTCAGCTTTATCGACAAACCCCGCCCTGAAGAACGTTTGGACCAATCGGATTCAAACGTTATTTAGAACTTCCGAACCCTTGTCAAATGGACAAGGACTCAGCGCGTATATAGTTGATAGTAACAGTATTCCCAATTCCAGCTATAGCTCACCAAGTCGCGATGGCCTAGTGGTTAGCATTTTTGCTTACCAATCCAAAGGACGGGGGATCGAACCCCGACTCGAGCGACTTTGATTTTTCGTTCATGTTCAGAGTTTCAAGATTTATATTTCCTATACTTTCTCGTTGGGAGCAGATGGGAATCGGACCCAGGACCATTCGCTTACAAAGCAAACACCGTAACCAGTCAGCCACGGCCGCTCCCTCTTCCTATTGCATTATAGTTCTATCACAAAATCATTATTTAAACCTTTGATGAAATATTGTGAGCAACACTTCAAAATATAAAGCAATTACAAAACCAGGTTGAAGGATAAAAAACATGCTCAAAAAATCAAATGTTAAACTTATTCTTCAACATGTGTCCAAATTACCCCACAAAAGGTGTTCATATTACCCCACAAGGTATGTCCACATTACCCCACAAGGCATGTCCAAATTACCCCACAAGGCATGTCCAAATTACCCCATAGGGGTGTTCATATTACCCCCACACAAAAATGTGGGGGTAATTTGGACACCTTTTAATTTTTGCGATAAAAATGGGATTTTCATCAACATTTATCGAAATGAATGACATTTTTCCATCAAATATGGTCTCTATTATCCTCTGGTGTCATCCACATTCCTTTAAAATATCCATACAGCCCGTAACAGAGCAATTTCCTTAGGGTGTCCAAATTACCCCACACTCCCCTACATCAATTTTCATGTAGTGACAAGATAGCACGACAAGATTGAAACTACTTTCATATGTAAAGTGACAAAAATGCACGGAGTTTTTTGAAATCGAATTTTGAGGATCTGTGACGGTCAAAAGGTGAGGCATTGTGAGCTGCACAAAATGGCGTTCTTAACTCAATTTGGCCCAAAATGCACGTACGACAAGTTAGCACGATGGAGACGATCATATAGTTTCCCATACAAATTTGGCAGCTGGCCATACAAAAATGATGTATGAATATTCAAAAATCTGTATCTTTTGAAGGAATTTTTTGATCGATTTATGGACTACACTGAAAAAAATTATACGCTGTAAAAAAATTTTTGGTGATTTTTTATTTAACTTTTTGTCACAGAAACTTGGTTTGCAAAAAAACACTATTTTTAATTTTTTTATATGTTTTAGAGGACATCAAATGCCAACTTTTCAGAAATTTCCAGGTTGTGCAAAAAATCTTTGAGCGAGTTATGAATTTTTGAATCAATACTGATTTTTTCAAAAAATCGAAAAATTGGTCGCAAAAATTTTTCAACTTCATTTTTCAATGTAAAATTAAATTTACAATCAAAAAGTACTTAAGTGAAATTTTGATAAAGTGCATCGTTTTCAAGTTAAATCTATTTTTAGGTGACTTTTGTGAAAAAAGACGCAGTTTTTATTTTTTTTAAATTAGTGCACATGTTTGCCCACCTTTGAAAAATTATTTTTGAAAAGCTGAGAAAATTCTCTATATTTTGCATTTTTTAACATTGTTGATACGACCCTTCGTTGCTGAGATATTGCCATGCAAAGGTTTAAAAACAGGAAAATTGATGTTTTCTAAGTCCCACCCAAACAACACACCATTTTCTAATGTCGATATCTCAGCAACTAATGGTCCGATTTTCAATGTTAAACTATGAAACATTCGTGAAATTTTCCGATCTCTTCGAAAAAAATATTTTCAAAATTTCTAAACCAAGACTAACATTTTAAAAGGGCGAATGTTTGGCCCTTTTTGGCCCAGCACTTAAAAATGGATTTAACTTAAAAACGGTGCACTTTATCAAAATTTCACTAAAGTACTTTTTGATTGCAAATTTGATTTTACATCGAAAAATGAAGTTGCGACCGATTTTTCGAATTTTTGAAAAAATTAGTATGGATTCAAGAATTCATAACTCGCTCAAAGATGTTTTTGCACAACCTGGAAATTTCTGAAAAGTTGGCATTTGATGTCCTCTAAAACATATAAAAAAAATTTCAAAATAGTGTTTTTTTGCAAATCAAGTTTTAGTGACAAAAAGTTAAATAAAAAATCACAAAAAAACTTTTACCGTGTATTATTTTTTTTCCAGTGTAGTCCATATCCATACCTACAACTTTGCTGAAGACACCGATCAAAACATTCCTTCAAAAGATACATATTTTTGAATGTTAATACATAATTTTTTTATGGCCAGCTGCCAAATTTCTATGGAAAATTATATGGACAAACTAATGATGCAAAATGGCTTCTTTGGGCATACCGAAGGCACCAAAAAAGTTTCAGTCGGATTAAAAAATATAAAAAAATCGAATGACCGAAATCTGAGAGAACTGCTCGGAAATAATTAGTGCTAGTATATTTATTTGAGAATTCAAATATTGTTTAAATTCGTATTTGTTTTAAAGATTTTCTTTTTTCTTCTCAAAGAGAAAAACATTTTTTATGGTACTTAAACTGGGGTTACGTTATTATTCCGGGGTGATTTTAATAATTCTTTAAAAACCCCGTTGCATTTGCAACTCAATATTTTTGGGTATTGTAAGTGTGTAAGCAACACTTGCAAAATTTTTAGATTTTCGAAAATTTGTGACGTTTTAGTGGAACAAAAAAAAGGATTTTTTTGAGCCACAGAAAAAAGGACAGCCGATTTACAAAAAAAAATAAATAAAAATTGTGTAGAGTGAATTATCGATCTAAATGAACAGCACAAATAATTTTGAAAAATTTCATCATTTTTTGAAGTACAGCCGTTTGGTTGAATTTCATCGATAGCTGATCATTATTGAAAATAGTTTTTTCAACGGTTGAGATTTTTTTTAAATTTACTTGGTATATATTGCCGGTTGGTGTTTTCGTCCCTAACATACAATCATTAAAAAAATTACAATTTTATTGAAATTTTCTGAATGAACACTTAATATTTTAAAACCTATATCTTTGAATTTTAATGGATTTTGATCCTTTGAAAAAATATTTTGAAAATTTTTATTTCACTACATAAGTTAAACGGTGCAACAATTCAAAAAAGCATTATTTTATGTGTGTGGCTTGAAATAAGCTTTTTAAGGTTCACTAAAACAAATAATGATTTGAAAATTTGTGAATACGGACTCATGAATTTAGCTTTGAGTGAAAAAAAGCATTTTTTTAAGGATATCTATTTTTCATAGGTAGTCTTAGTTGAAACCTACAATTGCCGACCACAAATCGATTAGAAAGTTTCTTCCCAAATTACAGATTTTTAAATATTTTAGGGCATCGAAGCGGTTGAAAAATCACACATATTGCACAAAACTTTTCTAACCCTGACCATCCCTCGTTTCGTTTCCCGCGAATTCCGCTGCGTTTTTAATATTTTCCATTTAGAGATTTATTATGATTCAATTGAGATACTATTATGTGTTGTATTTGAGTTGTGGAAGATTTTTTCCCTCGTTCACCGCCGTCTGTTGGCAGTTAGCTTCTCGGCATTTTTATTTTCCACGTGGGCACTTTTTCCTCCCCCACTCCACCTTGCCACTTCTAAGTGGATCGATTATTGTTCAATGATGTTTGATTCCGACTGGCAGACGACCGGGGCCGGTTGGTGCACGCGAAGCGTCGAGCGATATTCTAGCGCAGTTTTTCTTCCTTCTTTTTTTCCGAGAGCAACGAAACTGTCAGTAAACGAAGAGTGCGAGGAAGACCGCCCGCGAGAGAGGGCAACAAAATGGCAAAAGGAAATTGAAGATTTGTTCGCGATTTTCTCGATGATTGTGATGATGAAAATTTTGATTGCCTTTTAAGTGCGGAGTGGAGCGGGGAGCGGCGCTCTCAATTGTTTGCAAAATGCTGGCGGAAAGCAATGCGGCGCGGCTGCAAAAAGAGCAAAAAGAACTTGAAAGGTGCGACGACACGTGGTGGGTGGGTGGATGTTTAAGGGTTCGACAGGTGGGGAGATGAAGGATGCGCGTGTTATTAATATTTTCGGGGGTCTTTTGGTAAAGTGTTGAACGCGATGAATTTGATTTGAGGTGATTGTTCAAATTTTAATCATGGAAATTCCTGAAGCTTTGTGATTGTGACTTTTGAAGATTAATGCCACATGGTCCTGACATACCGTCAGTGGGGGTGACTCATCGAAAATCTTTCAACGTAGATTTGTTCTTAGATAGTTTACTAACATTTTCCCAAAATATGGTGGATTTTGATGAACACTACCTTAAATGCCCCTTTAGAAGGGGTGACATTGGGTCAAATGAAACTAAAATTATGCTCAAATTCAACGATATGGTAAAAACAAGTCATCCAACAGTGTTTCTTTTTCGAGGAATCGTATTGAAATGCTTTCGAGCAATTCCAACAAAAATATTAGAAAAATGATTTTTCGATAGGAAATTTTTGGCCAAAAACGTACCCCAACTTTAGACAGCTGCCAAAATAATAGGATTTGTTCTAGGAACGAGATTTTTTTAGTGAAGTCATCTTAAGATGTCACCTACACAACCTTTTTACCAGAATTCATTTTCATTGAGAAGAACCTGAGAAATGATAAAATCCGTTTAAAAATCACTTTGGCCCAATCTCACCCCAAAGACCCAATGTCACCCTCACTGACGGTAGTTAACAATGAATATTTCCCAAATAAGCATTAATTTTAATGAGCTTTACTCCAACAAAACATTTGTTAAATCAAACTGTATCAAGTAAAAAAATATCGAGTTTTTTTAACAACAAAATAATCAAAAATTTGCTTTCCCAATTTGGATGAAACTTATAGCCTTCAAAATTTTCTAACTTAAATAAATGATAACCCGAGCAGACGGAAATAACTTGGGAAGGTCAGTTTTTGATATTGTGAGAAGATCGAAATATGTTATTCGGATGATCGGATTAGTTGTTAAAATAACAAAAATCAATAACAAAGATTTGTTCGAAGAATAACTTAAACTGTTGCAATAACAAACCAATAACACAGAAGGAATCATGAAGGAATAACAAGATTTGTTATTTTGTGCGGAGAGGTGTAGCTGCGTAATAACAAAAAATGTTATTGCACTGGTATGTCTCCATAACAAAAAAAGTTATTGTTTTTGTTTATTTGTAATTTGCAAATAAACCTGCAGTTGCCATAACTCCTCTGTACTAGTCAGGGCTGCAGAGTCGGGTACCTCCAAGCGACTTAGAATCCATACTTTGAAGACAACTCCGACTCTGGATGCAGGATATGACGTCAACGACGACTTCAGCTCTCCAAAAATACCCGACTTCACAGATTCCGACTCCAAGTAAAAGTTGCTTAAAATTAGATGAATCCGATGCAGTCTCCGAGGTCTTACTCCAGCTCGAACTTCAACGTCAGCTCCGACTTCCTGGCTCTGTGAAAATAATAACAGTTTTTGTTATTCACACTTCAAAAATTCTCAATAAATAAATCAATTCCGTTAGGGAATAAAACAAGATTTAGAAAAAATGAACTCTCAAAAGTTAATTTTATCGGATTAATTTTAGCTTGAAACCCCATTTCATGGTGAAATAAATGACTCCGATGAAATTGGTCAAAATTATCCCATAGTTCTAGTCAATTTTAGTAAAATCCCTTAGGGGGTATATCAAATAATTAAAAAAAATCAACTATCAAAATTTCAACTTTTTAGAATAATTTTAGCTTAAGGACCCCATTTCATGGCCAAAATAACGACCCAGACGAAATTGGTCAAAATTATCCCATAGTTCTAGCCAATTTCAGCAATGTCCCTTAGGGGGTATATCAAATAATTAAAAAAATCAACTTTCAAAATTTCAACTTTTTTGAATAAATTTAGCTTAAGGACCCCATTCCATGGCCAAAATAATGACCCCGATGAAATTGGTCAAAATCATCCCATAGTTCTAACCATTTTAAACAAAGTACTTTAGGGGGTATATCAAATAATTAAAAAAAAAACAACTATCAAAATTTCAACTTTTTAGAATCATTTAAGCTTAAGGACCCCATTTCATGGCCAAAATAACGACCCAGACGAAATTGGTCAAAATTATCCCACAGTTCTAGCCAACTTCAGCAATGTCCCTTAGGGGGTGTATCAAATAATTAAAAAAATCAACTTTCAAAATTTCAACTGTTTAGAATAATTTTAGCTTAAGGACCCCATTTCATGGCCAAAATAATGACCCCGACGAAATTGGTCATAATTATCCCATAGTTCTAACCATTTTAAACAAAGTCCGCTAGGGGGTATATCAAATAATTAAAAAAAATCAACTTTAAAATTTTCAACTTTTTAGAATAATTTTAGCTTAAGGACCCCATTTCATGTCCAAAATAATGACCCCGACGAAATTGGTCAAAATTATCCCAAAGATCTAAACATATTTAACAAAAGAAGAAATAATAACAGATTGTGTTATGGACACTTAGAAACTTTTCCATTTGTGCGATTTATGGTAATATTATTTCTAAGTCAGTATACCGAACGAATAACAAATTTTGTTATCAGGAGAGTTTTTGAAATGCATAACATTTTTTCTTATTAGCGTGTTAATAAACATTTTCAATATAATATCACTTCAATACCAAATTTTGTTATTTTATCAGAAACTGTTATTATTTTTTCTTCTTGAAGTTGAACTTCAGGATAAAATAATAACACTTTTTGTTATTTTAACAGGATTTGTTATTGAAATATTATTAATTTTGTTATTACCGTCTGCCCGGGAAAAGGTTTTTTTGTAATATTAAAAAGTTTTTTTAATATAAAAAAATTATTTTAATATGTTGTTGAATATTTTATTAACGTGACTTTTAGCTAAAATGGTCATTCGTCGCTTTATTTTAAGATGAATTTAATATAGTTTTCAAAAAGACATTATGCACCATCAAAATTTGTCTTTAAAATCTTCAAACTATCTCCATAAAATTTCGCGGAATGATAAAAATTTGGACCTTGAGAATTGATTTTCTGTCGATTTCATGTCTTTGGCATAGTTGTATGCTGAGGTAAGGTTTGTTTAGAAACAAAAGGAGACGAATTAAAAAAACTTATTTTTTCAAACATTATTTAGAGTACCGTAAACCGGGGTGACTTTGATAGGATTTCAATTTGTTTTTAGATTTTTTTCCAACAGGTAAGGTTTTTCTCAAGATTATTATTTTTAAAACATGTACTGGGGTAGGCCACACAAAGTCCATGCACTTTTTTTTGGAAAAAAAAGTTTTTTCAATAGTGTTTAGAAAAATAGTTACGTTAAAAATTCTTGGTTTTAATTCCGGGGTGGCTTTGATAGTCATAGTTTTTCTTGTTAAAATCATATTTAAGATGTTCAAACTTTATTTGTACGTTAAATGTACCATCACTAAAGTAGCTGATATAGTTTGTAAGAAAAAAATCAATGTTTATATTAAGTTAACTAAGTTTTTAAGCTTTTTAACAAAATACATATAAATTTTAGGTAAAATTGTTAAAAAGTCGGAATTTTGCCTGAAATTTGTTAAAAATAGTTTTGTTTTTAAAATTATCGATTTATATTGCATTTTAAACTGAATTCGATGCACCAATAACAAGTTTTCACATTTTACATGAAATTTGTTCAACTGAATTTTCCTATAAATTTGGAGATTTTTTTAAATTGTGTTTCAAAAACACATATTATTTATTATTTACAAACTTATTTAACCTTCTCCTAGTGGAAAATTGTCCAAAGAATCCGAAAATGCATTCCGTTTTCCGATTAAAAATCATGTTCATAGAGAAAATCATGACACTTTGAGAAGTTTAAAATAATGACTTTCAACCACATTTTCTTAACTAAAGTTAACTAACTTTATAAACTTTTCAAATATTTATGAAAAGTTCTTCATGAGGTACTTTGAACACTTCTCTACCACGGTCAGTATGTTTCTGAACCATTCCTTACATATTTTAATTGTACTCTTCATTTTGCGGAAAAATCGCAAACCTATCAAAGTCACCCCGGCTATCAAAGTCACCCCGTTTTACGGTACCAACAAAATTATTTTTAGCAGTTTGGAAAGATTTAACATCTGACCAAAAATAATGATTTTTGGAAAAAAAACCCAACAAAATTTGGAAAATGAAAAATAATCTAAAGCTATGCAAAAATAATCGGTTTCAACATAGCTATAAATGTTTAGAAACTCAACAATTTCTACAATTTAAAAATAGAATAGAGCGAAGAAAAGATAACTTTAAAAAATTCTTAAATAAAAAAACTGCAGCATTATTATTTTTTTGAACAACATATTTTTTTTCTGTGTCTTGGGACCATCCATAAACAACCCGGGCAGACGGTAATAACAACATTCATGCCATTTCAATAACAAAAATTGTTATGGAATTTTCATGCAAAATCTAGTTTTGCATAAGAGTTTAATAACAGTTTATGTTATCATAACATAATTTGTTATTGGTCCGATATTGATTGAAAGCAAACACAACATGGGAATAACATTTTTTGTTATGGAAGAATATCTCCAAATGTTATTGGGATGATTGGATTAGTTGTTAAAATAACAAAGAATAATAACAAAGATTTGTTCGAAGAATAACTTAAAATGTTAGTAGTCTGTTATTACAATAACAATCCAATAACAAAAAAAATTATAACGGCAAATAACAAAGCGTGTTATAAATAACATAAAATGTTATTGGCCTAGTATTTTCAAATATCAAAAAATGTTATTCCAAAGTTATTACCGTCTGCTCGGGAACGTGGACATTTTTTTGGAAATCTGAATCCTCATGGATAATTGTCCAAATAAAAAAAACTGTTTTGTATGGAGCATGGACAAACGCCTTCAAAATTTTGCTAATAAATCAAAGGACAACAAATACTGATCGAATTGAAATTTTCAATGAAAAAATTAATAATCGATTGCAAACTATCCAAAATTTATTTCATGATGATAATTCTAGATTACTTTATCAGAACCACCAATGCGCCATGGCTTTCTTATGTACATAGGACCATTTGAAAAAGTATGCGAGAATTAATGTAGTTTTTTTTAAATCAAATTAAGACTTTTAAATCTTTTAGCAAATTTTGAACTTTGTGACCACGAACGAAAAAGTTTAAGAAAAAGGTATTTTCACAATATTTACAATATACCAAAACTCTCATTCTGTATAAAGCATTTTGTGAAACTTTTGGATTAAATTTTCAATGAAAATCAGGCTTGAATTTTGAAAGTTTTTTTTTATCATCAGCATAGTTGAGATGCATACTAGTACAAAAAGTTGCTGCTTCGATTTAATTGAATGTTCATTGATTTTTTTTTCATTGCAATAAAATTGTGATGAAAAAAGCTAAAGCTATCTTAAACCAAGTTGATGCTGTAATTTTCAAAAATTCTTCAAAATTTCTTAACATTTAATCTTTGACGAAATTTTCTTGTGAGATTAAGTGAATAATTTATAAACTCGATATAAATCATAGCAAAATATTGACTGTCAGACTGTTTTTTCAGCAAATTCTGTTAATTTTTTAAAAATGTTCACAGATAAAAACTAATGAAAAATTCTTGTAATTTGCCTGATATTACCTTGTTTTCAATAAATAATAGTTCCCACCAGCTGATCCGTAGCATTCAACTCAACCAGACAATTTGAATCCATTTCCGTCACCTTTCTGTTTGTATTAGTTAACTTGCGTTACAAGACGTCCCGATCTAGGGCAGGGAGAAGAACCCCCTCGAGGGGGAGCAAGATTTTCCCACAGTCAGCAATTTTCCATCCAATCAAACAATCGCACCCCACTGCGCATGCCTATCCCAGTGAAGACAATCTCCCCAAACGTCGAGAAAAATCGTGGAAAAGTTCATTCCCGAAGCGAAGCGATTCCCCACCTTCGTCAAATGAACCTGCAAGGGGTTTTGTCCCTCCACGTCAGGATTATCGTCCTTTATGTTATGAGAAGTGAACAAAAGTCCTTCGAAAAACAATTGTAAGCCTAATGCCCATCCCAAACAATACAAATTGATCCGATTTCGGAACATGTCGGCAACGAAATCGGGCGAAGCCCCACCGTCTTCCAGCAGGACTTTGGGAATTGCAGCCTTCGGCCCAGGATGGGGATCATTATTAGTATTACCATTAGCGAAAGAATCCGTCGCTCGAACGGTAATCCTCTTGGGAGACCTCCAGCCACGCAGCAAGACGACATCTTCGGCTCGGCCTGACGGGATCACCGGCGATGATGAGGCTCTTAAGTGCCATTAGGAGAGGATCACTGGGCTCCCATCGAGCAGACAGGGGACCTCAAGGTGGAAGGAATCGTTACCTCTTAGATTAGACAACCGCAATCTTGGCTTCGCCAATAAAAACAAAGGATTAGACCCATTTTTTTGGGTTGTAGTCGAGGGATTTGGACAAAGGCATTGTGGTATCGGTTCCGTGGGATCTAGGGTAGGGTGTAAAATAGATGATAGTTTTTTTTTTGTCTCAGATTCGTTTATTTTACTTTTTATAAGTTAGCCAATAAAAATTTTCAATAATTATTGCTTTCGCTGATTGCACTGAAAAAGGGGTTTTTTTTTGCAATAGACCATTTATAAAAAATGCATTTATTTATCATCTAATTTTGAATCAAATGGGAGATTTCAAAAAATCTTACTATCCACATAAACGACCCTCGGGTCTTTTGTGGTCTCTATTGCAAGTTTCTGCTCGAAACTATTTTAAAAATATGTTTATTTTTGGGATAAATAGAATAGAAAAAGAAAATTGAAGGAAATAATATTTTCATGAATTCTTTGTTATTTTGCAAATTTTAACAGCAGAGCAATTCTCTACGAAATCGGTCTTTTTTCTTCAATTTTAATTTTTGTATTTTTTAATCCGGCTGAAACTTTTTTGGTGCCTTCGGTATGCCCAAAGAAGCCATTTTGCATCATTAGTTTGTCCATATAATTTTCCATACAAATTCGGCAGCTGTCCATACAAAAATGATGTATGAAAATTCAAAAATCTGTATCTTTTGAAGGAATTTTTTGATCGATTTGGTGTCTTCGGCAAAGTTGTAGGTATGGATACGGACTACACTGGAAAAAATAATACACGGTAAAAAAAAATTTGGTGATTTTTCTATTTAACTTTTTATCACTAAAACTTGATTTACAAAAAAACACTATTTTTAATTTTTTTTATTTTTTGATATGTTTTAGAAGGCATAAAATGCCAACTTTTCAGAAATTTCCAGGTTGTGCAAAAAATCACTGACCGAGTTATGAATTTTTTAATCAATACTGATTTTTTCAAAAAATCGAAATTTTGGTCGTAAAAATTTTTCAACTTCATTTTTCGATGTAAAATCAAATTTGCAATCAAAAAGTACTTTACTAAAATTTTGATAAAGTGCACCGTTTTCAAGTTATAGCCATATTTAAGTGACTTTTTTGAAAATAGTCGCAGTTTTTCATTTTTTTAAATTAGTGCACATGTTTGCCCAGTTTTGAAAAAAATATTTTTGAAAAGCTGAGAAAATTCTCTATATTTTGCTTATTCGGACTATGTTGATACGACCTTTAGTTGCTGAGATATTGCAATGCAAAGGTTTAAAAACAGGAAAATTGATGTTTTCTAAGTTTCACCCAAACAACCCACCATTTTCTATCGTCAATATCTCAGCAACTAATGGTCCGATTTTCAATGTTAATATATGAAACAATTGTGAAATTTTCCGATCTTTTCGAAAAAAATATTTTTGGAATTTTCAAATCAAGACAAACATTTTAAAAGGGCGTAATATTGAATGTTTGGCCTTTGTGAGTAAAACAGATTTTTTGTTTTGTTGAGATTCCAATACCGTTAAGACTCGATTTTCCGAAGTCCTCACCATATTTTAACCTTGGTTGAACGATTTTTTTTATTTACTTATTTTTGACCGTTAACTTCAACTATAACCGATGACCACAAAACTGCCTCCTCAAAATGATCCTGAACTTAACTAGATTTTGATGTGAAAAAATGAAATCAAAAATACAAAAAAATATTTTTTCCTCATTTGATTATCTCAAGAAACGTTGTTAATCGCTAGGATAATTGAGCTTTGGATAGTGAATAGATTTCTTAAACTTTTAAGGTGAGGATAATTTTCAAAAATAAAAACCTTCATAAAAATCATTTTAATCAAATTAAATTGATTTCCACAAGCGCAGTATAACTGTCTAACTGTGTTTAACCATCAAAACAAATTCTAAATATAATTTAAAGATTATTCATAAACTGGCATTTTGCATCCATCAATCAATTTCATTAAAATAACTGTAATGTTTTGATCAACTTGATTTTTATTATTTATTAAAAAATACAATTGTTTATTTTTTCATAATTTTATTACAAAAACTTACTTTTCCTGTCATTCATGAATGAATAAACGGCCTAATATAACAGTGTTTAAATGTATTTTTTGCAATTCTGCCGTGAAACTATTTACTTTTCCTGTCATTCTTGAACGACGAAATAGCCTACTTTTCTGTACCAAAAATAACAGAATCGAATAGCAACACTTTTCAAAATAAATGCTGAAAAGTTCTACTTTTCAGCACTTGTTTCGAAAAGTAACACTTTTCAAAAAAAAAATTGATTCAAACGATTTATTGACAAAATACATGAAAATTTGACATAAAATTTCACTCAGTGTGTGTTTTTTGGAATTGCAAAAATGTTGTATGGAACTCGTTGCCAAACTTGATTTTTCCAGCACTCTTCGTATTTATCCAACTCGGTGAACCTCGTTGGATAAATGTACGACTCGTGCTGAAAAAATCCTCTTTTTGCAACTTGTTGCATAAACTACTATTTGACATTTCCCAATCAAAAATTTCTTCTTTTTCTCTAATTTTATAGTGATGAAATGGCCTACCTATTGTCATCAAAAATAACAATGCTGAAAAGTTTATTATAACCCATGTTTTGGTACAAAAAGTGCATATTTTAGCACTTGTTTCGAAAAGTCCTACTTTTAGTCACTGTTTTGTTTTTTGGGTTGACCAAAAACAAGGGACCTCAACCTTAAGTGGAGAAACAATATTTTCACAAAATAATCCAGCTTAATTTTTTTTTTCAATATTGTTTTTCATGCAACTTGTTAACAACTCGATTTTTGCAGCACTCGTCGTATTTCTCCAACTCGGAAGAGCTTCTTTCAAACACCGTTGGATAAATGTACGACTCGTGCTGGAATAATCATCATCGTGCAATTGGTACGATAAATTTAACTTTTCAGCATTTGTTAGACCGTTGCAAATATTTTTCAAAGTTCATGTCGCCCACCTCACCATCCCACTAAAAATCATTCATTTTAAGCTTATTTGGGCTCACTTGAAAATAAGTTGATTTTTTTGGTGGATTTACAATGTACAGTACCGCGAAAAAAAAAATGTTCGAGAAAGATATTTTTGTCATAACTTAGTAATTTTGATCACCCATGATGACAAAACAACTGGTACTGCCCATATTCGCATAAATGTCCCATATGAAAAAACAGCATGCTGAGAAAAACGCACTTGAGGTTTGTCGCACACATAAGGCTACGTGTTAATTTTTCGCGAAAAAGCTGGATTTCCTCCTGATTTCTAGAACAAAGTACTTGATTTTGCAGGCTTTCTTGAAAGAGCACACGATTTTGAACCAAACTGCATCAATAACTAAAAAACGAATTTCTGTCAAATTTTGAAACCACGACTTGTAATTTCAACTTTAATGTCTTCTAATCATTTAGTTTTTTCGCGAAAAATAAAATTGCGGTACTGTACATTGGAATTTTACCAAAGATCAAATCATTTTCAAACGAGCCAATGCTTATCATGATTATAAATGCATGAAATTTATATCAAATTGTGTTCATTTGATTAGACTTATATTTCAATTAAAATTTTGAAGTTTTTCGAAAAATTTTGTTTAGTCCCTGATTTATAAGGGGGGTTGAAGTTTGCTTGAAGCTTTTAAAGAAAATAAGAAAACCCCGGAAAAACTAACAACATTTTGTTGAAATGTATACATAGCTTCTTCCGAGTATTACTCTAATGATACAAGAAATCTTCCAAAGCTACAATTTTCTATAAACTTACAGTAAACTCTTCTTAAGGTGAAGCCGTTGATCATTTTCGAAGAAAATTGATCGTCACTCTTAAATTCTCTGTATTGAATTCAGTTTAACGAATTTCACCACCAAAATGAATCCGCATGTGCCGGTTGTTGCCTTCTTGAAGCTACTGAAAGAATTTTTGGTCTTAATCAAATGTGTTTCAAAATGTATATAATTTCGTGGTACAATCATTGACATCCTAGTTGGCAATCATTTGTTAATGACGATTTGTATAATTTTGCAAGGAATGGAACAATCGTTACCAAAAGGAATCAGCATGTGTAGAGTACTATTCTAAACAACGAAGAAATGTTGTCAAAATATTGATAGCGACGCAAAATTTATATCTTTGAACGAAAAATCATGGCAATGATGGAAGTCTTCACGTTAAAGATATCCAATATCCGTACATGCTTTTTCTTTGGGAAAATATCTTTAAAATGTGATCTGATCTGATTCTAGTTTTCTATTACTTACCCTGTTCAAATTGATGTCTTTATTTGTCTGAGTTTATTGGCTTTTTGTTAATGTTAATGTCAGCAATTTTTCGAGTTCAGAAATCGGTTTGAGTTGAACAGAAGTTGTCCAAGAACTGGCGTCCCGTTTCACCATACCATTTGTACCAGAAATTTAGAGTTTTATTTTTTGACAGGAAATTCACTAAAATTTAATTCTGTAGATTTCAAGGGGTGTCCAGCGTCGTGTCAGACTATTCACTAATCTGGAATTACTTGGAATTTGAGCAAGTAATTCGGTAATTCTGGATTTATTGAGTAGTTCCAGAGTAATCCAAAGTATTTCCATGATTCTTTCTATGTGAAAACATTCTTCAGAAAATAATAAAACATTAAAAATAACTGTTAAAAAGATAATCTCGGTAACTGTTGAAATGAATCTATTTATTGTCTATTAATTTTCAATAAGGAACCAAAGTTGTAGCTGATACGGAATCATTCGGATTTTGAGCAAGTAATTCAGTAATTCCAGAATTACTCCTCAATTCTGAAGTAATTCTTGTAATTTCTGAATCACTTAGTAATTCCGTAGTAATTCGTGTAACGCCATAGTAATTCGTGTATTTCCCATTAACTGGTAATTAAAGGGAACACAGAGCGAATTCCGCTAATTAGAATGCTCGATAATTCAAATTTATTCGGATGAAAAAGCACTCAAACGTCAAAACCAGTTGTCAAACTGATGTTGATATTTACCCAATTTTTTCCATGATTTCCAAGTAGGGCATCAAATTTTCCCGGGAAACGGGGAAAAATGAATGCTGATATTGTTATGCTATAATTTTAATTAAATTTATGACCGATTACTAATTATTAAACTGTATTTACACAACCAAATCTAATTTTCTGACCAAAACTTTGTTTTTTTTTTATCAATTCCGGTTATTCCTAGTGCAACATATAAAAAATTCTGAAATTCTCGGTTTTTGAAAAAAAAATCCGTCAATTTTATCCCAGGAATTCCTTAGATGGACGCGTTATTTCCAAGCACGTGGTTTTGTGCGTTTGACAGCTGTCAGTCGATTCCATTCAAAAGACTTTTTATTAAATAAAATGCTGGAAGCTAGGCAGTAACTCCAAGTAATTTTTATTAATTTTGAGAAATTCCGTGTGGTTTCTGGTACACGAAAGAAATTCTGGGAAGTCAAAGTAATCCTTGACATATTGCCAGTAATCCCGATAATTCTATTCAGACTGGTCAGTAATCCTTGATGCTGGAAACCCCTTGGTCGATTTAACATTTTCAGGGAGCACATATGTATCATAGCTTGACGAAACTGAAGCGTTTACTGACATCAACTTCAAAAATGTCATGTTGTGTGCTCATATGATTCTACAATTGTGATAAATCATATTGCATCAACTAAGTGAGTTTCTGTGTTAGAAAATTTTCGCTTTAAACAGTATTTTTTTAAATTTTACATCTACCAACTGAAAGTCAAACGAGCCCAAGTGACTTCACGCATCGAATCAAGGAGTGGTAGAAGTTAATTCCCCGACCACAATTTACCGCAGGTACACCACACCGTCAGTCTGCTCCTCCTAGTACGTAGGACTATAAAACTTAGCTGTAAAAGGATTTGTGGTTTGCAGGTAATGGGCCCTTGGCTTCGCTCAAAATAGTGTTGCCCTATCTCAAGTTGACACGAGTGTTGCCCGATGCGGCGATGGTCATTATGTTTCAATTATTTTGGACCTCCTCTCTGTTGGGGGAAATGCTTTATGGAATGTTTTATGATGATTAGATGAACGGGGCCAATTTATTGCTGCACTTGACAGAATTTTCAAGGTTTCGCTGTAGTATAGTGTTTGGCGCGTATTAGTTAGAAACATTGTTATTCATATGTTATTCCATTTTATTCTAATCTATTATGTGCTTTATTTACTTAATAATTTATGTTTGATAAAGTGAAGGTAGCTTTTGTATATTTCATGCAATGCTTGAATCGGAAATTTATATCTGATATTTGCATAATAAATTGATTGCAAATCTAAATGGAATCTGAAGTATCGTGCCGATAGCTATTCCACATTCGAGCAAAAACGTGAACATCAGGTAAATCAGCATCTAAGCTTCTTATTCGCCGGACAATGCCTCGAATATTGCACCCAATTATGGTTTCCAGACAAAAACGAAACAGAAAAAGGGTTGCTGCAATGTTTTGCCCAAAAGTCACTTTTGGGTCGTAAAAGTTCAAAGCCTCAAAAAATGGAAATTAATGAGCAGGAGTAGCTGGAGCCGTCCCACACCGCAAGTCGAATCCAGACTAGTGTCGTCGGGCTTCACACTTTACTACCCCCGGACGAAGAGGATTAGACAGTTTCCTACCTCGGACACGTCTCGAGACCCCGGACACGTTGGAATTTTATTGCCCCTTGCTCCTGGTGGGGATTTGCCAGCCCGACAATGGCAGCACAAATGGTTCTGGAAGAGGATTTTGCGGTCAAGATTAGTCTTATCAAAACAACATTTACAGTTTCGCCTAGCCCAGACCGACTAGAATAACCCAAAGGGGGAAGCGCAATAATTTCTCGAAACAACAAAAGATTACAGCAATCGAGACCGAGCTGGAACCGGGAACGCTGGAATGTCCATCCCGGGGCTCCACAAGTCTGTGTTTTATTCGTCTTAAGCTTCGTGCGTCTGTGTTATTCTTTGGACCGGATAAGACCGGATTTGATGGTCTGGACTGGGGCTTTTTGTGGTGGTGTACACTATAAAGGAAAGGGTTAACTATTTTATATGTATCTCTGAGAAAGTTCTGCATTTAAATGCAGGTACTTTACAGTTGTGTAGGGTACCGTTGAAAAGTGTTCATTTATGATACTTAATTAGGAAACGATTTTTTCCCCACAAACATATCTTTTATTGTTACAGGAAACAAATGGGGAAATTTCAAACTTTACCACGCTTCCGGTAATTATCACTTCTGTGGTGCCATAATCATAAACAGTACAACAAACAATATTCAATTTTATTCTGAATGGAACTCTGGTGCTTTCAATGGAAAGCACCATTCTAAAGACATTTTCTGAAAATTGTTAATCATTTGATCAAAGTAAATTTTACTTTTTAAACCACGGAAAATAAACTAGATTGTTTTTCTTTCTAAAATTTACAATTATCTTTTCTGTCATGCTCGTGGTTTATTTTCTCATAGTTGGTAAACAAAATCAAACATTAAAATTCCAAATTGTTGATAATATTTTAAATGGTTTTGGGCCGTTGCAAATATTTTTTAAAGTTTATGTCCCTCGACTCTGGCCAAAATCGAGGGAGGGGTGGGGGGGGGGGGGCAAAAAATAAAATATAAAAATTGAAATTACAAGAAATGGTATTAACATTTGAATGAAAAAAGTGTTTTAATAGTACCTAGTTTATGCAACAAGTTGCAAAAAGAGGTTTTTTTCAGCACGAGTCGTACATTTATCCACCGAGGTTCACCGAGTTGGATAAATACGAAGAGTGCTAAAAAATCAAGTTTTGCAACGAGTTCCATACAACATTTTTTGCAATTCCAAAAAACACACACTGAGTGAAATTTTTTGTCAAATTTTCATGTATTTTGTCAATAAATCGTTTAAATCAAAAAAATGTTGAAAAGTGTTACTTTTCGAAACAAATGCTGAAAAGTTCAACTTTTCAGCATTTATTTTGAAAAGTGTTGCTATTCGATTCTGTTATTTTTGGTACAGAAAAGTAGGCTATTTCGTCGTTCAAGAATGACAGGAAAAGTAAGTAGTTTCACGATGGAATTGCAAAAAATGCTTTTCACACCTGTCCACTTGTTTTGCAATCATTAGTTTTCAAAATATCCATGTATTGAAGATATTGTGCTTGCCATTTCATTAGGGCACATAACTTTTTTAAACAAGGGTGTGTCCCTTTCACACCTTATGTAAACTGTCATTTGAGTGAAAGGGATACACTATTGTTCACAAAAGTTACGTGCCCTTTTGAAATGTTAGGCTCCATATTTTTTTTCATTCTTTATATTGGAATTCCACAAAAATTGAAACTATTTTTGATCGATCTCAGACATGCTAAATTTGTTTTAAAACGCGGGAAAATGCATTTAAAAATGTTTATCGTTGATTAGATATCTGTTTACTTTAAATATTTTATTTTATTTTGAAAAACATATTTTTTTACCCCCTGATTTTTCGGAGCGATTTTGAAGGAAGGGGGGGGGGATATAAACTTTGAAAAATATTTGCAACGGCCTTATTATTTTTATTTCGGTTATTAGGATTGACTTTGATAGTTACTGTGTTTCTTACAAATTTCAGCCTAAAAAAATGATGTTAAGCGAATAAAAAGTTTCGAAATTGATCTTTATTAATTAGAAATTGATTAATTTCATAAAAAATAAAATTTTAATGCCAATCAAAGCGGGTAAGGAATTCTAAAAAATCTGAATTTACTGAGAAACAAGGTCTACTAGAAATCTCCATGAATTTAAAGAAACTTTTAGTTTTTTTTTCAACCAATTTCAACTTGTAACTTAGAAATAATTTAAACCTTTTCTTAGTGTAAAATTGTCAAACAAAACCAAACTTATTTTCAGCAAGGAAGACATTAAACTTTTCGAATATTCATCTGATTCTAGTCATCAATGATTTCAAAAAAAGTGTTAACAAATTTTGAAAGCTTTTCAAGATTTGTTGCAAACTTCTTCAAGAAGTAATTTGAACACTTCTCAACCAGGCTCGTATTTGCATTTTGCAGAACAATATTCAACCTATCAATGTTACCCCCAGTTTATGGTATTTTAGTTAGTTATAACATTCATTGTGAAAATCATATACTTGACATGAGAAACAAAACATGGCACCTATATCTCAGTAATTGTAATCATTACACTAATAAAGTAAAGTCCAATCAAATCAATTCTCCAATCAATTCTCCATGTAACCATCCGCATTAACGACCCCCGGGTCTTTTGTGGTCTCTATTGCAAGTTTCTGCTCGAACCTAGGAGTCCGAAGGCTTGAATGGGGAGAGCACCCAAACCTCTTTCTACTCCAAGGAACCTTCCACCCCAGTGTTTGAACTGACGACCTGTGGATTGCGAGTCCAACCGCCGCCAGCGATTCCACCGGAGTAGGCTTGGTTTGGTGTGTTGTTTGTACTTATGGCATGGAGACGACTCCTACACCTGGAATGACTTAACGGCCTAACAACCAAGGCCGGGACCGACATTTTACTTCCTCATCCGATGGAAGGTTGCAGCAGATGGGAATCGAACCCAGAATCATCCGCTTACAAAGCGGACAGCGTAACCATTCGGCCACACACTGCCATTCTCCATGCATAAATAAATTAAAAAATATGTCAGTAAATAATCTGCTATATCCAATTCACAGATAATGTCATACAACTAATGCATCTTGAAAAGAAACAGATAAGGTCCAGACTTGATTATCCGACTGCCTCTAATCTTTTTTTTCCTTTTAATTATTTTGACTGTTCAGCTCAAGTACCTACTAACCCTAAGCTACGTTCAAATGATTTAGAACTTTTAAATCTAAATTGGTCAAAATATTAAAAATAAAAATATTTTGTTATTCTTTAGACAGTCAACTATTGAAAATTTATTAAAATGGAGTCACAGAATTGGAATTTTATGTTAAAAGAAAGAAAACAAAAAAACGACTAAATAAATGTTCTGTTCAAGATGTTCATAATTAGATTATCCGAGGTCCGAACCTTTGGATGATCTAGACTTCGAATAATCGAGTTTGGACTGTATAGGCATTAAAAAAAAATGATTATATTGATGTATTTATTAACACAAATTATGCTCTGATTCGATTACTTATTATTTTTTTAATATAATTCATAATCATATCATATACACAGAAAGAAATCAATTCTGGTAATCGTGAATTGTGTTCATGGATGTGAGAACCACGAAGGAATTTATTCATAAGTATGGTGCATTTGCACTAAACCGTTCTCGTAAGCATTTCCAATATGCTCTTCAGATTGCCCTTAATAAATGTGATTTAATTTTTGTTTTCACTCATCCTTTATCAGATAATCTTTTTTGATTTAATATGTCTATTTCTGCATCTGATATAAGGAGCACCTTCTTTTATGCTAGGTCAAGGCCCGATCTTACATTGAAAATTGCGAACAACAAATTTTCGTTTAATTGGAGTTCGACAAACTTGTTTAAAACGATAAACTGTTTACAAACATCATCAAGATAATGGAAGATTGTCAGTAATTCTGATTTTGATTCAACAAATTCCATGCAAAATTCAACTTTTTACCAATTATAGACTCCAATTCCTCATCATTAACTTTACTAGTGTAAATTATTCTATGCCAGTTTTCAACATTCAACAACATTTTTGAATAGATTTTCACAGGGCTGTAGAGTCGGAGGCGAAATTCGAGCCGGAGTCGGTGGAGTCTGGTCTTTTTTAGGGCCCGGAGTCCGAGTCCAAGTCGAATTTAGCAAATTCTGAAAAACCGGTGTCGGAGTAATTGAATCTTAAGAATAGCCTTTAGAGTCTGCAAAGTATGAACAACTTTGCATGCTGTTGTTCGAGTTGTAGTCGGTCGAGTAATATATTTTTCGAAAGTTGAAGTCGGAGTAGACGTTGGAATCGTGAAATATAACGTCATGATTCGAAATCCGGACACTTAGTAGCATATCATTTTTGTTATAGCTGGCAAAAAATCATGTAATAAGTTGGAAATGTAGAAATATCATCAGGACGTAGTATAAACAGTCAGTTTCAAGAAAATGCATGCAAAATATGTCTTTTCTAACAATTTTTCATCAGAATTTGAAAATTAAAATGACTTGTTGTGCTTCGAATCCCGGACACTGATAAAAGCTGATTCGAAATCCGGACACTTTTGCTTCGAATTCCGGACACTCGATTTTACTTATGAATCGCACAAATTTGGACTGAAATGTTAGTGAATGGCATTCTTTAGGTCTCAAATAAGCTGTTAACATTAAAACAATCGATAGTTTATATAAAAATTTGCTAGAATTTAAGGAAATCGAAACCATAAATTTCTGCTTTGCCTTCCCGGTGCTTCGAAAGCCTATGAAATATTTCAAGTGAAATGTTTCGCATTTTTGGTAAACTTAAAATTTTATTGTATTTAATTGTTTTGGCATTAACTACAGCGTTCAAACAAACTTTAAATGAAAGTTGATGTTGGAATTCATCAAATAACACAGTTTTGACATTCATAATGCAAACTTATATCCAAATAATTGATAAAACAAGATGAAGTGTCCGAGTTTCGAAGCGTCCGGGAATTCGAATCATGACGTTATACAGAACCTGGAATCGAATTCAACTCGTCAGCCTCCTTATTGAGTAAAAAAAAATTCCTAGAATAAAGGAATGTTGTACTTTTTTTTATTTCATTGTTGATTTATGAAGTGATCGTGCTGTACAGACTATTTTTGAGTCACGGAAGACTATTTTCGACTTTTCCATTTCAACACGTGTCCACTATAATGTACACCAGCAATGGCCGCGATCCTATTGAAAAAGGTGTCTCAATAATTAACATGTATTTCCCCAAACAATCAATCGTGCTTCATCCGATTGATTAGCACCCAATCCGGTGGGACACGTGTCCGCCGAAAGTTCACACGTGCTCCAACGTTATTGTACTGTAATTTAATGTAAAGTGACAAATCAGCAACATCATCACAGTAACCTGTTTCCACCGCCACCAACACCAAGCCGAAGAAGCTTCCAAGGAGGCTGTGGCTGGTGTGAGGGTGGGAATCCGCCCCTACTTGGCCATCTTCCCGGTGAGTGAGAGAGCAAGAAGTTGAGGCGGGAGCGAGACGGCCCGACGGCGAACGAATGAACTCTCACTTGGTGAACTCACCAATACTGGGGCAATGTTGTCATGTCAACATGCATAGATTTCGATGCTCTTTCGCTTACACCCACTTCTGCAGAGTGAGAGAGAGAGAGTGCGCGAGCATAGAACGAGGTGTGAGCCCCGCAGAGAAGGTCGAGAAAAACTACCCCTCGCCAAGGCATTACTGCGTGCGTGCGTGTGAGTTGCCTTGGGCGATACTTGGGTTTGGGTGTTTGGGTGTGAGTGTGTGTGCGTGAGTTCATCGAGGGACCCTCTTTTTATTATTTTTTAATATTTATTTGATGAGCTGTGGCTTTCTGCATTCAGTTCGTGGTTGACGGTGGACGTTAATGGTTCTTGGCTTTGGGATTTAGTGAAAGTTTGTGTTTTTTTGGGGAAAATCGTGCATAGGAGTGCGAAGAGTCAGTTTTCGTACAATCGTGAAACGCGTAATTGTGAAACGCTTCTGTGGACCTGTGCAAAAAAACAATTACAAAAGGATACCAACTATTGTTCTGTGAATCGCTGTGAATAGTGAAGGGGTTCGTGACTTCGGATGTTGCAGCGGGATCTGGTGGCCAGTATGCCGGCCGATAGCCATCACCACGTGCTGCGGCCTTCGCCGTTGCAGGAGAGCACGATCTCGAAACCGCGCGCCGTGTACAGTATCGACCAGATATTGGGCAATCATCACCACCACCACCACCATCACCTGAGGACTAACGGCGGGTCGACGGCGGCGATCCATCATAACAATAACAACAGTATTAGCGTTAATAACAACAACAATAACGGTGAGTTGATCGAGCAGAGTGACGTTTGATAAGGAAGTAGGTGGCTTATCGTGGGAGTTGGGACAGCTGGCGGAGTTCAATTGGCTAATCGTAATCTAATAAATCAATTGTCGAATGTTTCCCCCAGTTATACGGAGGGTTTCGAGGAAGAATCGGTTCGATTGTATTCTAGGAAGTCAGAGGTTGATGGTTGGAAGTGATTATTTATTGTTATTTTAATATTACCCTTGGTACACATGTCAATTCCTGGTCAATTGCATTGGGGGTTTATTGGGAATATCAGCCAGTTTTGCAGTCAATGTCCGAGTAGATTATGCGTGGGTGGAAATGTGTCGGGGAATAAAAACATTTGCATTTGGGTTGTATTTGATTACATACACCTGGTTAAGTTCTGTTCTTCGAAATTTGTTATTTCTCGCTTAATTTATCAAAAGGTCAAATGTACATAGGAAACCCATGGCGCATTGGTTGTTTTGAAAAAGTAATCTACATTTTAAGAGAAGGCATTATTGCACTTTAGGATTTTAATGATTTACTTGTAGTATTCTTTGATTTATTTATTTTAATTAATACATTTCTTTCAAATTGACTTAAAAGTCATTAAATCCTGAATTAGTGTTCAAAAGGACGCAAGTGCCAACGTGACTCCTGACACGAATTTGAACTTTCCCAAAAACAAAACGAAATTTTTCTTTATTGGGTTCAGAGGTTCATGTTTTTTTTTCTGTAAATTAAATTTAAAAAAAATCTTGTGTCCAATGACATTTTTAGTTAACTTATTTTTGATATGAATATTTCAAATTAATTAGTTACTCGAATTTATGAAACTTTATTTTTGATTATCAGTTTGGTTGCTTTCTTATATATTTCAGGATAATTATAATATTTCGTTCTTGAAATCATAAAATTTTCTAAAATATTACAGTTTATACATTTTTTTAAACATAAATAAAACAAATTAGAAAAATCCGTCTTGACCTTTATAGTTTTGCTTTGATTTGCTTATAAATTAAATCAATAATATATATTCAGCCCATGAAGCTGAGCCAACAATCAAATTGTCTAGGAATATTATTGACCATTGTGGCACCCCCTACAGCGTGATACAGACCCGTAATGCTATGCTATGCTATGCTATATTTCAGCTGAGCGACTCATTTTCATAACTAGTTTTTAATTGATCAAACTTTCTTCCCGATTTAAAAAAAAATATACAAGGTGATTTTCAATTTGTTGGTACTATCCAAAACGCATTTTGAAGCATTGTTTAAATGAAAATTTGAGTACAAAAAGTTAAAAATAATGATGATATTATATCGGGAAATGGTGACAGATTACTCCAATGTCATATTTGGAAATTTTTATCCACGATAGTCTCATAAATATACAATTGTCAAGAAAAATATACCAAATTAATTTTGTTTCCTAAAAGAGCGAATTTTTTTTCAAAATCCTCGCAAAGTTGACAACTTTCTTCAGATATTATATTGAAGAAGTATATTTTCTCAATTGTTTAGCTTTGTGATAAGTTTTCGCACTCACTTGAGATTTTTCACTCATAAAATAATTTAAACGTTCAAAAAAGTGCCAAGTACTTGCAAATTACCCTCTTCAGCCCCCTTGCCAAATCCCGCCCGATTATCTCACTCACATTTACGGCACCCAAATCTGCCCCTTAATTTGTCCTAATTCCATCGTTCATCCCTCAAAGAAGCCTCTTTGCTCCGGCATTTATGGCTACGAAATTTACCTGAGAAGATTTCGCATACCTTTTGTGTCAAATTCTATCTGGCCACTCAGCCCGGGAAAGGATTAATTAGGATTGCGGTTGACCGACAATCCCCGGGGGATCAGCTTCCATTTTCCCAAACAGACCCCCGAAAAAAAAACGTCGTCATCGTCATTATCAATTTCGAACCAAATTGGAACGCGCGCGACCCCCGCGGTCTGATCCTCGGATAATTGCATATGAATAAAAATATTCCAATAATTGGCTGCCAATTTGGCCACTGAATGGGGACGTGGGGAACCGCGTTCCCCGGAAGGCTTTCCGAACAAAAAATCCGCCGTTTCTTTGATCTTTTTTTTTTTTTGTTGACTCCCGGCCAAACTCGGGAAATTTGTCAACAATCGAAATTTAATTGGGGTTTGAGGGGGGTGACGGCCATAAATTGCGCCCCACCAAACCGCAATGATCATATTAACAAGAGGCGAAAATTGACACAGCGAGAGATTGCTCGGTTTTTTTTTTAATTTCCTGGGAATTTGGGCTGGAAATCTGCTGCGAAGCAGCGAATTTCGCGCGAAAATAAGTTGAAATCATTATGGGAAGCTTTTCGGCTTTTCCAACCTCTGTTTGATTTTCCACTTTTCCGTTGTTCGATCGATTGAAAATGCCAAACACCGTCATGTGATGCTGCTGCTGCTTCAGGGGGGAAAATAACCGATTTTATACGTATCACGAAACCATCTTGCGAGGGTTGAGGACGGCGATGATGGCGATGAAGGGGATTTTAATATACTGATAATTATGGTTTAACAAGGCAGTACGCAGCGGGTGACACCATCAGGCAGCAGCGTTTGAAGTTGTTTGGGATGCTTTTGCATTTTTATTTTTGGTTATTGTGTACTTGAAGCTACTTTTTTTTTGTTAGGTTGGAGGGGAATTGGCCTTTGCGTATGTTTTCGTGTGTGTTTTTAAATGGAACAGATTTTCAAGTGATATTATCATGTTAATTGAAAGGAAAGGGGATGAATTGCAGGGCGCAACAACATTTGGTGAAATCAGATCACTTATAAGATACATTAAATATGCTTTGAAATCATTAAATTTGAAGGTTGGTGACATTGCGTAAACTTTTTTATTGTCGCCATAAAAATAGTTTGTTGTTTTGTGTTCGAATGCAGAAAAAATATTTAATATATAAAATTTATTTTTGTTGGCAAATGGTTGTTGGGGGACTTCCCCTTTTTAGCAATTGGTTTACCCATGCAAGTCTCCATACAATTTTTGCAGCTGTCCGTCAATGGTACGTAAATATTCAAAAAAATTGTACCTTTTAGAGAAATTTTCTATTCGGTTAGACATAAGACAACAAGTCTTCGGCAAAGTTAAGATTTTTTTGCTAATTTTAAAACCAGCCTTTTTTATCAAAAATCTATTTTGAAAAATCCGTATTTTTAAATATTTTTATATGTTTTAGGGGACAAAAGCTTGCAGCTTTTAAGCCATTGAAAAGTACTTAAAAAAAAGGCTGGTTCAAATTTATTCAAGTTTTTGTCTGTCCTTCGAGGTCGAGGGGAAACGCAATTAAAAAAACAAAATTTCAAATTTCAAGCCCAATTTTCATAATTTTTTAAGCAAAAGGTATCACAAAAAGCTTTATAAAAATGCATTAAACATTATTGCAGTTTTGTTACTACCAAAAATTTGCAAAAAAAATCAATGAATGAATGGCCTAGTATTAAATAGAATTTTTAAACGAAAATTAATTCATAAAACATTTGAAATATGTTCTTAAAGATTGATTTTAACAAAAAATTGCAGCATGGCTTAATTTTCAGTGCTGAAAAAATGGGGAATTGTGAAATAAAAAATTGAAATGACGGCCAATATTTCAAATGAGCTTAATATTGATTTTGTAAGCCTTTTTAAATGTTTGTACCAAAATTATAAAAAAATTAAATAGATTCAGAAAATATCGGCGATAACTGACGATCTAATCTAATCTTAAGTTACTTCCTTACTTGAAATTATTCAATAAAAATCTTCTAAACTTGTACCAAACACCTATATTTTAAAATATGACTCAATTTTAAAAGTATAGGGGTCATTCCAGGTCAACTGAGTACACTTTTGGACTCGACCTTCACCGATTTGGACCAAACTTGGAGGGAACGTTTATCTATCGATAGTTAACAGAAATCCCAAATTTGGTGCTGATTGGACCATCCCTCTATTTTTGGCACCGCCCTCTTTTTTGGCAATTTACTAAAAAACTTTTTTTTCTTTTAATCATAACTTTGCAACTATTTGAGCAAAAGACTTTCTACAGGTTGCATTTTATAGAAAATTGTCCAAGGAATTCGATAAAAATAAAATTTTAACCCTTAGATGCCCACTAATATTATATTTTAACGTTTTAAGTATAAAAATTCAGTTTTGACCAATTGATTATATTTTTATTTTTTTTATTTTATCGCCATCGTGTTCCCCGGACAATTTTACATAAAAATCAATATAGACTTCAAACTAAAATGAACTATTGGCGAGATACAGCGATTTTACTGAAAAAAGTTTGATTTTGCACTGCACTCTGTACTATGAATTCAAATCCGAAATAAGTTTCTCACATATAAAAACCGAATTATGCGAGATTCATTCCTTTTTGTTGAAAAGTACACCATGAACTTCCGAGTGCTGCGCAAAATCAAACTTTTTTCAATAAAATCGCTGTATCTCGTCAATAGTTCATTTTAGTTTGAAGTCTACATTGATTTTTATGTAAAATTGTCCGGGGAACACGATGGTGATAAAATAAAAAAAATAAAAATATAATCAATTGGTCAAAACTGAATTTTTATACTTAAAACGTTAAAATATAATATTAGTGGGCATCTAAGGGTTAAAATTTTATTTTTATCGAATTCCTTGGACAATTTTCTATAAAATGCAACCTGTAGAAAGTCTTTTGCTCAAATAGTTGCAAAGTTATGATTAAAAGAAAAAAAAGTTTTTTAGTAAATCGCCAAAAAAGAGGGCGGTGCCAAAAATAGAGGGATGGTCCAATCAGCACCAAACTTGGGATTTCTGTTAACTATCGATAGATAAACGTTCCCTCCAAGTTTGGTCCAAATCGGTGAAGGTCGAGTCCAAAAGTGTACTCAGTTGACCTGGAATGACCCATAGGATGTCTGAAATTTTCACAATATTTCATTTTTTGATGCTATAGTTTAAAAAAATTGCAATTTGAATATTGTGTCGTAAAATTTTGTACATGTTTTTACTATACCAATAAAACTAAATGTTTTTACATTTTTGTTTTTTTATTTTTTGATTAGCAAAATAAAATGTTATTTTTTTATATTTGAATTTTAATTATTTGAAACAAGGGTATCAAATACTTTAATCTGTAAACAACCATTTTTTACAAAGCGTTTTATATGTTTCGACCCGTAAAATAAAATGCTTTTTTTAAATAAATACGCAAATTTGTGTTTTGATTTTTCCTACATTAGGCTGGTACAAATTTTATTTAAAGTATTTGTCCCCCCCCCCCTTCAATGTTAGACCGAAAAATCAGGGGGCAAAAAATATTTTTTCAAAAAACTTCAATATTTTTATGAAAATTTAAGTCAATTTTAAATGAATTCCCCTGCGTTAAGAATCATTTTAAGCATGTTTGGGTTGATTTAAAAATCTTTTGAATTTTTGAAAATTTTCGATGTCTACTATCGCTAAAGTTTTTTTTTCGCTAAAATTTTTGTTTTCGGCAAATTTTACATTTTTTGAAAACTTTTATTGCAAAACAACTGAACTAGTGTAAAATACATTTTTAAACACTTTTTCTATGCAAATGTTGAAACTATGGCATGTTATTTTAATATTTATATTTTTTTATTTTTATGCCTCCCCCCCCCCCTTCGACTCCGGCCAGAGCCGAGGGACAAAAACTTTTAAAAATATTTGCATCGGCCTTAGAGATTGTAGTTTAAAAACATAAAATGGTTACAAAGTGCTGCATTTTTTTCAAAATAATTAAACTTTTAATATTTGAAATATGAGTATCAAACAACACAAGCGTAAAATTTTTATATGTTTTAAATATAAAAATAATATAAAAAAGTTGATTTTTTCCCGTTTTCGTCATTTTCTCACTTTTGCGCGGGGCGCGTCGAAAACCCCAGTTTTTATTTTCAAAAAATCGTATCTCAGAGTAGTGAAAACATAACTCCACCATTTTTTGAAAAAAGTGGTTTTTGCGAAAATCGACGAAAATTGCCATTTTTTGGACCACCCTAACACGGCGTAGGTCACCCTAATGGCCAAACAAAAAAAATACGGGTCTAATTATTTCGGCCAAGGAACCCCCAGAAAAATTTTGAGCCCGATCGGAGAACTTTTTTTTTCGAATCATGCTGTTTTCGTGGGGAATTGCTGTTCAATGATATTTAATGAATGATCATTAATGATGTAACATTCAGAACTTTTTTTCTGCATATGCAAATTTTTGTATTCAAAATTATTAAAATTGCTGATAACTTCATTGTTATGGCTAGATGATGAGCTTCGATTTGAAAAATCGCCAAAAATACATTTTCAACCAATTTTTGATCATTAATATGCATTGGAAAGAAGAACTATTAAAATTATAGAAAATTCATGGGTTGAAAATTTTACTTGTTTTATGAGGCTTTGCCAATGTTTTTAAAATTTATTTTTGTAGGGATCAACTTTGGCTGTGTATTTTGCTAACATTTCCTATATTTTAAGTAAAAACAAGTATGCAGTATTTTTTCTAGTGTCCCAGACTATGCCTCTACGCATTTTTTTACAATTTAAATGGTATCGGTGCCATTCTATAGCAGAAAGTGAAAAACAAGCAAAAATTTTTTAAAAGTGACTGTGAAAACATGAAAAAATTAGATAGGCGAAATGTAATGATAGGAGGTGGTAGAATAGACCAAATACTACCAAGAACAAACATAAACTAAACAAGATAAAAGCAAATTGAAATACTAAAAATGAAACATTAAAAACATAAAACAAGAGAAGTAATTTTTTTGAAGAACAAAAGTTTCTAACGGGGAATATTTAAATTTTCGAAAAAAAAAATTGGCAGCAGAGGGTTAATTTTGGTCATTTATTATTTATTAGCCGGGACCCGTGGTGTAGGGGTAAGCGTGGTTGCCTCTCACCCAGTCGAGACCTTCTGGGATCAAAGAAGGTCCCGGTGGCATTTTTCGAGACGAGATTTGTCTGATCACGCCTTCCGTTGGATGGGGAAGTAAATGTTGGTCCCGGTCTAACCTAGTGGTTAGGTCGTTAGCTCAGTCCAGGTACAGGAGTCGTCTCCCTGGGTCCTGTCTCGGTGGAGTCGCTGGTAGGCAGTTGGACTAACAATCCAAAGGTCATCAGTTCGAATCCCGGGGTGGATGGAAGCAAAGGTGTAAAAAGAGGTTTGCAATTGCCTCAACAATCAAGCCTTCGGGCACTTAGTTTCGAGTAGGAATCTCGCAATCGAGAACGCCAAGGCAATGCTGTAGAGCGAATAATTTGTTTTTTTTTAATTATTTATATAATCTCACATATTTTTGTTTTCGATTCTGTGAGAATAATATTTAAAAAATAAATACATAAATTTTATCATGTAATGAAACATTCAGAGCTATTTGGTTACCTTGGAAAACAAAATTGCAAAAAAATAACTCTTCCACAACGATTAATCCTTTCCATGGCCGCCAATTCCGCCCCAACGTCAGTATCCCTTTTGAGAACGAAAATAAAAAAACGTTACTTAATCCACCTTTAGGTGGTTGGTGCCTTCCTCATATTCATAAAGTCAATACATTCAGTAAAAATAGCAACATTCCCTCTTAACATGTTTAACAAATCAACTTTATTACTCATTTCTTTTGATATGGTTCGCAGACCATCAATATTTCTGGCTCATCGGCAAGGTCTGATAAAAAATACCTATCCAACGATAGTTCGCATGGAAGATTCAGACAATATTTTTATCACAATATCTGAAATCAAACCTCTAAAAAGTGTATAAATAACACTTAAGTGCCAATAACTTTTAATAGGGTTGTCAGATCCTTGATGTTTTAGGCTCATTTGAAAGGTCTTTCGATTATCTAACTAACGATGGGTCGCATGATGGACCCGGACATCATTTTTACTGAAATATCTGAGATCCGGCCTCCAAAAAGTGTATAAATAACACTTAAGTGTCAATAACTTTTGACAGGATTGTCAGATCCTTGATGTTTTGGGCTCATTTGAAAGGTCTTTCGATTATCTAACTAACGATGGGTCGCATGATGGACCCGGACATCATTTTCATTGAAATATCTGAGATCCGGACTCCAAAAAGTGTATAAATAACACTTAAGTGCTAATAACTTTTGATAGGATTGTCAGATCCTTGATGTTTTAGGCTCATTGGAAAGGTCTTTTTAATACCTTTCTGAAAATGTATAACATGACAGGGTTTCTTACAAAAACCACCCTTTTTACAATCTTCCGGACATACGCCAAAATCGTTTTTTTTAGCATAACTTTTGAAGTACTTTACTAAACTTCATAATTTTCAATAGGGACTTATGGGACCCCAAGACGAATCGAATGAGACCAAAACGGTCCAAATCGGTTAAGCCAGTGCTGAGATAATCGAGTGCATATTTTTTGGTGCACAGACCCACATCCCTACACACACACACACACACAGACATTTGCTCAGAATTTGATTCTGAGTCGATAGGTATACGTGAAGGTGGATCTACGAAATCAAATTAAGAAGTTCATTTTTCGAGTGATTTTATAGCCTTTCCTCAGTAAGGTGAGGAAGGCAAAAAGCAATCGCCCACGACCGGCAACGTCCTGTAACCTGGCCCACGTTCACTCGGTAACCGGTTACGGATTTCCATACATCGCGCAGCGCCCGGGACGCGTCCCGCATGATGATTGCTTAATTGGGGCTTTCAGGCTCGGAAAAAATCGCCGTGGCTCTCCGCTGCTTGGACCGATGTTTCAATTTTTGATTCGAGGAAAAGAGGATAACGATAGAATTAATATAGATTTGGGAATTATTCAGGGTTTTTTTTATCTCTGACGTTCATGTCGGCGGATGTCGAAAGGACATGAACGAAATCGTTCAGCTTTTTTTTCTTGTTTCATTTATTTCGAGAAGAGCTGCACAAAAATTGGCGCACAAGTGGAAACGATTTCGATGGTGGGACTTTTTTTGTGTGTGCGTTTTGGGGAAATAGCAGACAAGGATTTACGGGGACTTCAATTTTATGACTTTTTTTGTGGAAATATTGTTACTTTTATAAAACAAATTCTGAAAAACAATTCTAGTTAAAAAAAACCCGAATATTTTCACTGCTAGGTGAACATGATTTGAAACTAGACAAATAATCGTTCTATTTGATTTTCATGCTTTTTGTTTGTTTTTCTGTTCGCAGACCAGGACTCGTCCCTAAAACGCGAGGACTCGCCGGTGGAGCCGCACGAAAATGGCGTCGACGTGGACAACGACGACGACATGCCCATCATGGGCGATCTGGACGGCATGGACGGTGACCCCAACGATATGGGCCGGCCGAGGAAGATTCGACGGTATGTCCCAATCGGCTTTCAGTTGTTTGTTTCAGAGTGGGAGATTAATTCTATTTTTTTGTATTTGCTGTTCTCGTTTTGATTTCGTTTGATAGATCTCGGACCACGTTTACGACCTTCCAGCTGCACCAGCTGGAGCGGGCATTCGAGAAAACGCAATATCCGGACGTGTTCACCCGGGAAGAGCTGGCGATGCGGCTGGATCTGAGCGAAGCGAGAGTTCAGGTTAGTACAGTTCTTTCAAAAATGTGAAATTTAGTAAAATTACATGGAACCATGCCAGTTCATGCTACTCACCACTAGATGTCGTGGTGCTGAATCGTTCTACTTGCATGCAATTTGAATCTTTTAAGAAGAACTTGTATGCAATCTTCCCGAAAGAAGCTGTAAATTAGCTCTCATCCCAAAGCAGAGCCAATCACGCCGGTAAAAACCCAAAACAATTATCCCGGCGGCGCAGCAGCCGTAATTGGCTCTCCCAAACACAAAAATCTCACTCGCTCGGGCGCAAATCTCATCCAATTAGCCCATTCAACACCGCGCACCCATTACAATGTTGTCAGCGGCACGGCCCATTAACGGGCTTCTCAGCACTAGAGAGTGCTTCCGAGAGCCCGCAACAATTAGGCGCAGCTCCACAGCTAATTAAATCATGCTTTCAGCTGGTATCGTCCTGGCACATTAATTGCAATTATGGGGCAATTAAAGTTAGATTCGCCTCGGCGGCCATTAGTCCTCCCGACGGTTTCGATTCGGTTGTGCAGTGCGATAACATAATCGACGGCTCGGGAAAGCTGTGTGTCCTTGGTGGAAAAAGGGTGGGGTAGTGAGGAGGGAGGGGTCCGGAAAATGACGCAAATTTACTTGGCTAATTTTCTCATTTCGGATTTCCGGCTTTCATTCGGCGCGCTCGTCATGCACTTTTGCACACATGTGGGAAAAAGTTAGGGTGGTTCAGTGAGATGGGAGTTGGAAGCATACGTGGAAGATGCAGACTTGCTCGCCAAACTCTAAAAGCGTGAGTCGTTAGAGTTGTGAGACGCTAGAAGCGTGATATGCTAAAGAAGTGTGTAAAATTAGAGTTTTTTTTTCTTAACTTATTTTTATTAGGTCCTTTTAGGTGCTGTGACCAGGTTGGGACCGAAAAAGTGTGTAAAATTAGAGTTGTGAGACGCTAAAAGCTTATGAATGACATTGTTGCAGGGTGGCCAGTCAAGTTGGGAAATCGGAAACGTTGGGAATTCTTCAAAATCCATCAAAAATCGGGGAAAAGTCGAGAATCTGTATTTTTTGTTAAAAGGTCGGGTTTTTTTTCAATTCACTTCTAGTTTAGGGTTCCAATTTTAATCTATTTTAGTCTTAAAATGCTATTTAAGGCTCTCACGGTGCTACCTGTCCTGTTCTGGTAGAATTGGTTTTAATTCCCTCTAATCAATTTCTAAGTAACCTGGGCCGGACAATTATCACACATATATGACGAAATCCAGTCTGCAACCTGCTAAGATCACCATCTCCGTGCGAATGCGAATGCGAAAGCGAAATGCTATTTAAGACTATAAACATCCTAATAAATATTGGATGATAATGATGGCATGCATTTGACATCTATTTTCATAATATATTTCAATAATCACAAGATCGTCTGTAAATTATCTTAGCTTTGAGAAAAATGTATTTACAAAAGCCGACTCGGTCCTAGCCAGGTCCCAGTACCGAAAAGGACCTAATAAAAATAATTTTATGAAAAAAATATATTTCAATAATAAAAAAAAGTTTCTATTTTGTGAATCAAACATGAGGTAACATCTATCATAAAACAACAACAAAACTTATTAAAACTCAAAAGAAATAGACCCTAACTTCAACGTCAATAGCCAGCTTAATGCTATGATTTTTTTTCATTTTGTCACATTGCTTGAATATATTTTTCAATTGTTAGATTTCCATAAACTTTTCTGGAGTATTGGTAAATTTTTTAACACAAAAAAATTGCGGTGTCCTGGTCACATACGTGTGAAAAATGTGTAATTTTACATAAGAGATTCGTGAAACTGTCATTAGTTTCTGAATTTCACATTTTCACACATTTTTTTATGCAAAATTATATGTTGAAAAATTACAAAATTGTAAGTAAACTTTGTAAAAACATTTTTCAAACTAATTCCTAACTGGTAGAGCTCGTTCAAAGATTACGTCCATGAATAGAGGGAGGGGGTAGAGACTGGAAGTAGTATTTGCGCAAACTCTTATCATGTTTGAAGCGTTCTTGGATCAAAAATAAAATCAATAAAATAATCTAAAAAATTTTGTCATTTTTTCGATTTCCAGTTAAAACCAAGTATCAAAAACTTTATGTTTGTAAATTTTAACAATTAACAGCCCTCGGTTATTTTCCAAAGATTAATCGTTTATATTTTTACTCTCAATCAAAGTAATGAGTACTTCCATTTTTTGAAGTTTTTTAAATTAATTTTTCATTTAGTTTCTGCTTTTACTAAAATCGGAAATAGTCTTTTGAATTATCAAAAAGAATAGATTTTTTTTGTCAAATGCTATTTTCAAATAATAATGTTTAGTCATTCTTAAAAAATGTTTATTATTTGAGTACTGGAAAAGTCGAAAAAAAAATCGGAAATTCGAAAATAGGATTTGAGTGGTCACCCTGTTGTTGTGAGACGCTAGAGACGCTACGATGTGAGACGCTTAGAAGAAAAGATGTTGTTAGTATCGTGAGGCGCTAGAGACTTCAGACCAAAGGCGTGACAGTTCAGACTTGTTAGATGCTAGAAGCGTGAGACGCTAAAGACGTGAGATGTTACCCAGTCACGGCGTTCTAGCAGATCTGAAAATTTTAACAATATTCTAGCATGAATGTTAGCACCACGAGCATTTATTTCCAAATTGGGGCGTTAGACGCTAGAATCGTGGTGCTTGAAACGTTTATGTTATGAGTATCTAGAGGAAGGAATCTTAAACAGAAAAATAGAGACGCTTGAGACATAAGGAGTTGAAGTCATACGGTGATAGAAGCTTGAGAAGAGGTGGAGACGCTAAGGGTATTAAACGTTTTAAGCATGAGACGCTGAAGGCATGATGCGTTAGAGGTCTGAGACACTAAAAGCATAAATCGTTAGAGGCGTGAGACGCTAAAGGTGTGAAACGTTCAAGAGAAAATACTTTAGATGCGTGGGACGCTTGAGACGCTAAAGGTATGAGGTGTTAGAGGTATGGTGACGCTAACAAGAAAATACAATTTCAAACTGTTATTTCAACTCACCAAAACCACCCTACTGCCCTAAATTGATCCATCACAAGTTAAGAGCCAATCTACCTCTCAAACCCACCCTCCGACCATCACGATCCTTTTCTGTTGTCAGCTGCTTTTTGATAGCATCGCACCCCTCATCACCAGGGCAGTTAGTGGCACCGTATATTTATTTGAAGAGTCCCTGAAAGTAGCTCTCCGTGCGCAGAGTTAAAAAACGACCGTCGAACAATAGATAATCGTTTCGTACACGTGTCCGCGTTCACCCCCTTTTTTTTCACCGAGCGATCTTAATTGAATGTAACAAAATATCGCTTTTGTATGGGCAGTTTGTACCGACGCAATTGAAAAAATCAAACGATGTCAATTAGATCGGATTTAATGAGCTTAAAAAAACGATTTTCTCGGAGTGAAATGTGTGAAACTCAAACATGACCCTGGACCGAACATCTCCCTGGAGTGCCCAAAGTGTGTAATCCTTTTTTAATACACCCATCGTTATCGACATCGATCCGGCGAAGAAGATAACCGTTTCGTCTCAGTTGTTTGAAGTGGTCACCCGCGCCCTCTCCTCCTGGTGGCCACTAAAAATTTCAATTACGAAAATTAATTTAATCCCCAATCCCATTTTAAAGGTGAATTAGGTTAGGATGCTCTCGAGCTCGATTTCACCACTCGGAGGAGGAGAGAATCTGAGAGCAAAAGTTAGTGGGCGCTTGTGTGTGTGCGTTGAAAGTTGATAAAAGTCTTCAAAACTTGAGGGGGAGGAGTTTTCCGGGCTGAGAGCTGCGAGTAAAAAAGACAAACAGTAAAAGCATAATAGCCAATTGAGGGCGGCGATCTGTGTGTGGCCCCACCGCCGGCACCTCGAGACGGTTGTGAAAGTGAAGAAGTGATTTGATTTGTTGCTAAAAGCTCTGTTTGAAAGGAGTTGGAACGTCTTGAAGATTGAGACGGCTGAAGACGATTGAAGACGAATGAAGCAAAATAAAGACGACTGAAGGCTAGTGAAGACAAATAAAAACAAATGAAATCCACTGAAGACGATTGAAGATGGCAGATGACGGCCAAAGACGATTGAAGACGTCTATAGATTACTGGAGACGATTAAAGATGACTGAAGAACGCCTTGAAGTCTAAGACGGCTGGAACTTGCCTGAAAACGATTGAAGACGGTTGAGGACGAATAAAGACAAGATGACATTTTAAGACGATTGAAGACGTTTAAAGATGACTATCGACGTTTAAAGATGAATAAAGAAAGTTTAGACGGCAAAAACATCTAATGAATACAGAAGACGACTGAAGACGATTGAAGACGATTGAAGTTGACAGAAATCGTTATAAAATGACTGAAAATGACACAAAAAGACACCTTAAAGAGCAAGTAATCAAATCAATTCCTACCATCCCGGAAAACAATATCGGCAACCCTCAACGTCCTCGTTGACTGGTCCATCCTTCGACGGAAAAAAGGATACGCAAACAAAAACCGGACATAATCTGCTTTTAATATAATAATATCGTTTTAGCACACACGTCACGAACCGGGGCCCATCAAAGGGAAAAAAGCAAGGGTCTTCCTGACCGATATTGAGCAAACAAGAGCCCGACTCGTCTAATCGATCCCATCAAGAGCCCGGGCGCACAATTACGCAACGATTAAGGGGCAGCTGTCACTCGAGCAAGTGGCACACACACGGAGGGAAAAACAAAGCCAATTTAGCAAAATTTCGGGGAAAACTGCCCATGGTAATTAAACCTGATGCCAGTACGGTAATGGACGCCCTTTTCCACAAAGTTCGGGACGCTCTTGACCCCCGAGGGGGTAGCCCGATATGCAAACGATACCCACGTTGAAAGTAGATAATTATGTCAGCTTGTTGGGTCGTCGTAAAGTGCATTTTTGGCCGCCGGCGGCGACCGGATTGGCTGGAATTTTAGCGCCGTCGAGGGTGTTTTCGTGCGATAAGCCGGCTGTTTGACAGACCTAATCGTATTATGAACCTTTGGGTGGAGTCTCGACTTTATCTGATGCCAAGGGGGCGATAAACGCAGAGTTGGATGGAGGTCTAGAAATTTACATGATTTTTACTGAATTTGTAGAGCACTACAATAATATCATTAATTTCATAATTGAATGAAAATAAATTGAATCGTAAACTCTTCAAGTCTACAAACTCTCCAAATTGAAGAATCACAAAAAATTAAATCTTGGGCTCGACGATTCGAAAACATTAAAAAATTAAAGTACTTTGCAAATCATAAACTCTCCAATTTCTGAAATCTCCCAATATCAAACTCTCCAAAACCAAGAACTACTAAACATCTAATTATTTGAACTCTCCAAATCGTAAACTCTCCAAATCTAAAATTCGGAGATCTCCAAAACATAAACTCTCCAATTTCAAGAATTCTACAAATCATAATCTCTAAACTCCAACTCATATTGAGCCTTCAATCCCCCGTCGAAAATGCTCATTTGCTCGGCGTTCCGGATTGCCGGTGTGGAAACGCAGTGGACCACGTCGGACGTGACGTTCCACGCGCAAATCCGCCGTCCGCGTAAATCCTGAGAACCAAAACGACATGGTTTTTACATGCAATAAACATCGGCTAATCCGGAGCGCGGTTGACGGCGACAAATCCCTGCACGGAGGAAATGGCGAGGGGGAAAAATTAAAATTCCAAATTCAAATATTGTCAACCCCTGTGCGCGCACGATGGCCCGGTTTCGTGCGTAACAATTGAAAAGAGGCAAAATGCTTGACTGGGAAGGGGAATGTGCAGTACACACAGAGGATCAAGAGCAAGCGATAATAGGGCGAACGCATGGACATTGTATTAATTTTAATTGTAATATGAAATTAATCGCTTTTAATATACTTATAATAAACATTTTTCCGTGCGAGACTCGGAACCGGGCCTCGGACCGTTTGTAATGTGAGAACGTGATGAATTACCGGGAGGGGTTCGCATCGCGTTGACAGACGGTGGCCAACGAATTTGAATTTCAATGGCGCAATGGAAGTTGGTAGTTGCGTACAGTTTGGTTAGTTTGGTTACGACGGGCGCGATTTGCATAAATTTGTGCCGTTAATTAGCGCCAGTGGATTCGCGAGAAAAGATTAATTGGACCCTCGGGTTGAGGTCTTGTTTGTAGTCGATTAGCTATGCTTCTTGAACGAAATAGTGTGGATTATCCCTAAAGAAGGTTACTAACATTCCCTACCTGTTTGTAAGTTAAACCCTTGATATTTTCATATTTAAATTGATAGACAAGCCTAATTCGCATCATTTGAGTGAGATTGTTAGGAGGGAATGTTAGTAATTGTTAGGAGGGAATGTTAGTAATTGAAAATACTTGATTTATTGTTGTCAAACCACCCCTGCCCTACAAATCATGATTGAATTTTAATCAAATCAACACGTTCCACCGCTGTAAAACGTGTAATTTTCCCATTTAACCGCACAGATCGTCATTAGCTCGCCGATTGTGTCCCAACGCATCTCCCCGCATACACGTCCAATTAAAGGACGATTATTTCGAGCAACATAACCTCATCCCGATTTACAAAATTGCCTCCAGGCCACCACAAACCCAAAGCCCAGAATTCAAATTTGGCGCCTACACAGAACCCCGGTGCGTGTGAGAACCGTCCCGAAAGAGGGCTTCAAGCCTTTCACACTGAGGCACAATGTAAACAACCTCCCTTCCCCCGGTTCCCCTCACAGAAATGGAAAATTGCCCTAGAAAAAGGACCTCCCCCTCTTCTAAATTGATTCAATTGTCCTCGCCAACAATGAGTCCCAATCGGAAATTCGAAAATCGCTCTTTCCCAGCAGAGCTTGCCTTCTCCGACCGATCTGTTTCTATTTCATTTCATTACGCTCTGGAGAGGTGCTGCTGTGCGTGCAGTAGGTTCCTTCGAGATGCTCCGGTCATCAGCGCGGCCGTTCCGGCGTGACCAAGAAGGCTACGCTGGAGGAAGATGTAAATTTGCCTTCTTCGAGACAGGAAATCAATTTAGAGAGCAATTCTCCGGAGATTCTCTCTCTCCGACAGGTCGGAAGAATTTGATTGATTCCGAGCATCGTTAGGGTCGTTAAGGTCTTCTCCTTCTGAAGGAATCGAATCAATTTGGAGCACTTCCGGATGTTCGGTACCGGTAGTTCACAATACACAAAATTTACGTACAACTTCGGTGTCTTTTCACAGCTGAAAAGGGCTTTCACTTACCTGAACTGAACACGGGTGGAGCAGCAGCTTGCTTTGTTTTCCTTCCGCAAAAGTGACAGCTCGGCCAGCCGTCCTAATCTGACGTTTAACGAGGGGTGCGCCGCGGCGCGACGAGTTATCCCAATTTTCTTCACCGGAAAATCCTCTCTCCTCAAGTGGGCTAGGAATTTCCCAAGATTGAGTAGGGATTTCTCTACCGGGGGTAATTGGCGCAAATAATTGGTTATACTCTCCGTCAATTAGCCGCCGTCGCCGACCGGAATCCGGTGCGCGCGGGTCCGGAAGTCAGCGCTAGCGACGAAGGAGACGACGTTTTGCCGTTCGTTCCGCCCCGGTGGATCCGAATGGATGGGAAAATTGGATCAAATTATAGACACTTGGCGTTCCGAGGAGGGAGTAATGAAATAATGCTATTACGTTGTGGCGTCTGAGCCGACGAGGGGCGTGACGATTGTTTAGGGGTTCGTGGATCTTCTTTTGGGGGAAAACAATAAAGCTATTATTAATTTGTGATTTTTCTTCTTGTTTAATTGCAGGTATGGTTCCAAAACCGTCGTGCAAAGTGGCGCAAACGAGAAAAAGCCATGGGTAGAGACACATCTGCTTTTCTACACCACGACCAAGGTAATTATCGCATTGTTTGGACACCGTTTTTCGAAAGGTGTTGAAGGCAGAAGCCTCCAATTAAACATCGATCAGCACGCGGCAGATGTTATCGGCTTGGTCTAACCTAAAATTTGTCTCTTTTCCCCTAGGAATGCCTGAATTCCCGCTTGGCCTGCCCCTGCCGCACCAGTTGACCCACCCGGGCCTCCCACCAGCGGAGTTCTGGTCGGCCAACTTTGGACTCCATCCGACGCTGGTGCCAGGCTCGGGCCACCCGCTGATCCACCCGACCATGGTGCCCAACTACAAGATCCCGCACTTTCACTCCCTGCTGACGCAGTACATGGGCCTGAACTCGCTGTTTGGGGCGGCGGCGTACCCGCAAAATCTGACCATCAACACACGGTTGAGTCCACCGAACAGCCCGAAGGAGAGTCCCACTGGGGGTGCCGGAGCCGGAAACACCAGCAGCAGCTCCAGCTCGAGCAGCTCCAGCAGTAGCAATCTGAGCGTTGGAAGCAATAGTATCAACACTAGCAAAGAAAGCGTGGCAGAGAAATAGATTTAGGGTTAGGTAGAGAATGAGCTTGAGATGCAATATTTATTGTTAACTTATTGAATAGAGGCGAAAACGGAGCGGAATCTTTGTGAATTTGAAAGTTGACAGATGGTGGCAAAAACAGCATTGACTTGCCCCTCGGCACCTGTCAAACAAAGTAACATGTGGTTTTTGCCGCCATTTTGTCAAATGTTAAGGTTAGCTTCGGAGAATTTCTCTGTTTTGACAGAGTAAGTCAAGTGGATTGTACCGAGAGAGGTAGCGAATGTAAATAGGCGCGTGTGTGTGTGTGACTAAACGTCGATCCAACCAAGGTACCAGTGCTGCCAGACACACGGTTTGGTTTACAGCGCACTCACACAGCTGCACAATTAGCTCTAAGACAAACAGTATTAAAATTGAAAGACAAAAGATTTAAACCTGTAGTCGTGTTTTTATTTATGTTCCCACCTTTTGGATAAAACAAAACAATACTTGTACATAGAATTTAAGCGTACGAATTGGATTCTTAGCAAAAATAAACACAACAAATAAGAAAACCCTGAACAGAGTTTCATTCCAACTCTTCGATACATCTTAAGCGGACGTGGTGGTCGTCGTTTCACCGGAGTCATCACCCCCAATCTTCTCCTGGATCCAGTCGCAGAACACGCCAACATCGACAAACACATCCGGCTGCTCGCTTCCGCAGGCCTCTCCGGCACTGTAGCTGGCAACACCGACCAGGGTGTTCTCGTGCACCGCCGGACCACCAAAGTCACCCTGCAAAATCAAAACAAAGCATTCAAGTTTGTACGTCACCTCAAGTCAAGATCTGTCAAAAACTCACAAAGCAGGCCACTCCCTTGTTTTCCTCCCCGCGGAAGCACAGAGCTCCCTCGTAGAACGCCTCCCCCAGTTCCTGGGCGCACTGCTCGCCACTCAGCGCGGTCACCGTGGCGAACTTGAGCTTGTAGCTAGTGTTCTCGGTTTCGGCGGTGCGGCCCCAGCCGGTCACGGTGACCTCACCGGCCCCGTTGAAGGCACTCTCGCCCACGGCGACGGCCTGGACGGTTTCGGAGAACGCCACCGGCTTGTTGATCTCGACCAGCGCCAGATCGAACCGGTTCTGGGCGTACTGTTCGTGCACGTGGACGGTCTGGACGCGCCGGAACTGGCCGCCCATCATGAGCCGCTCGCTGCCGGCGAACACGCGCAGGGATTTCTCCGGGATGCTGTGGGGAACGGGGAGGAGGTTTTAGTTTTGGGCGTTCACATTTTATCAGATTTAAGGTGAAACGGGACACCAGTTCTTGGAGAAGTTTTTAAAAACAAGCAGACTATGACAAACAAACAAACTCGCGCTATTTCGTGCTCAACAGATTGCCAAACTCGCAAACAACGCAATGTCAACAGGCTGACGTTTTTTATACCAATGCATAAACTGTCAAAAAGTGCGAGTTTTTGTTGGATTGGCATTGTCTAATACCTGCTTGAATTCAGACAGAACTTGTTTAAGTTACGACATTTTCCTTAAATGTGCTTCCAAGAATTCGAGCCGTGTTGTCACGTCAAAACCAGTTATCAAACTCATGTTGACTTTTCAAACCCATTGTTCAGCGATTTCCGAGCAGGTGGTTTTCAAGCTTTTGACAGCTGTCAGTTGTTCCAATTAGTGAATTCTGATTCGCTCATTCTAATGCAGTTCCATTTTAATAAGCGAATCCACTTTATAACATTAAAATTTTATTGAATACAGTCTAGACTCGATTATCCGAAGGACTTTGTTAAATTTTACTTTTTGTTTAGCAATTAAGTTTTACTATTTGTTAATATCAAAAAATAGTAAGCGTTATCAAATTACAAAAAAAGATTAGAAAAAATCATAAAATTTTCAAAATATTGAAATTTGGAGGTATCATAACTGTACCATTCTTTTCTACTCATTTTTTTTGTTGAAAATATTGAGGTTGAAATTCTCAGAAAAAAACACTCACCGAACACCATTCTGGAAGACACACCGGGCAGCAGTCAACGCGAACCGTTCGTGCACCAGCACTCCTCCGCAAAGCAGCTTACCCTTGCTGGTCAGGGCCACCTGGTACGGGAACTGACCGCGCTGGGCCAGATCTCCACCGGTGATCCGAACCGAGGCTCCCTGTGCTAGCGCCAAAGAGGTGGCCGCCACAATCGCCAAAAGAATGAAACTATTCATGATGATGTTTTTTTCTACTTCGTTGAATTCTCGACTTTTCAACTGTGCTCAAAGCTGGTACTGCTGAGTGAAGCCAAACGGTACTCTTTTTATACTCGATTCTTTATTTTCGCGAATTCTGCTGATGCTGATAACTCCACGCTGCTTTCTCAAGAGGACCACTCGAAAAATTAATCCCCTACCCTCTCAGCCTGGCTTAGGCACTCTGTTTCCAGGCGATTCGCGAAAGGGGTTGTAAACTCTCAATTTTTGTCGAAACTTTTATTTGAACAATTGCAAACAATGCTCTCACTCAAGCGCGCGCCAAACCCGAATCATATCGACTCAATTAACAAATCTTGACAAGAGGCCATTGTTCCAACGGTGAATGGAGGTCCATTTTCCTTTCAAACAATTCTTGAAAATGCACGTATTGGCACCTCAACATCAAATGCAAAGTTGGACCTATTTTTTCCAATGGAAAATTCAATCAAATAAGGTGCTGGTAATGCGAAAACGGGTTTTGCTGGGAAAGGGTCAACCAAATTTAAATGGGTTCGGTATGAAGCAAATTAATTTTTCGCCCTTTCTTCTCTGTGCGAGTCGAAACGAATGAGTTTTGGAACTATGTTGGCCAGATGCCCAAGTGGAGCGGAGCCCGGTAATGGGTGCTTCAACCCGGGGGCGTCCCCGGGAATGTCAAGTGAATTGGCCAAAACTATGTACAAAAGCAGGTTTTTGCTCACTTTGTGCAGCGGCAGTAATGAATGAAGTTTGATTTTAATTAATGAACTTTGAGTGGCGCTGCTTGATCGTACCGATGAAATGCATTGAACAGATGGGTGGTTTTCATCAGCACGGGTCTTATCTAGAAAAATATAACTAGTGCTATAAAAATCATGGTTTAGCAACAAGTTTCAAACTAAAGGTCCTCAACGAAGTTTCGAAAAGTTTTCGACGCAGAAGTGACAAGATGTGTTGATGCTCCACTTTTTAAGGGGATAAGGGAAAATCTCCGCGGTATCCCCAAGTAAGTTTCGCTATAGCTGGACAGTTTTTGGGAAGGTATAAGGTCGACCAATGGCATAGTGTGTTTAAGGTTTAAAGTTTTTTTTTAAGAACAAAAGAAAACATAAAAATTCAACCCCGCGCATCGTTGCTTCTACAGAACTTCAAAACGACAAAAAATCATCAAGTCGACCAAAGTTACTAAACCGATTTAAATGACCAAATCGACCTAAAATACCAAATCGAAAAAAAATGCAAAAATGACCAACATAATTTACCAATTTACCAAATAAACCTAATATTCGAAATCAACAAAAATGATCAATTCGACCAAAAAGACCAAAACGACAAAAATTACCGATTGTACGAAAAGACCAAAACGACCGAAATTATTAAAATGACAAAATCGACAAAAATGGCCAAAACGTCAAATATTGTCATCTCGACCAAATCGCCAAAACGACTCAATCGACCAAAATGACCAATTCTACTAAAATTACCAAATCAACCAGAATTACCAAATCGACAAAAAATCCAAAATAACCATTTGAACCAAAAAGTCAAAACCACCAAAACGGTCAAAATGACAAAATCGACCAAAAATGTAAAAACGGTTAAAACGACCAAAATGACTAAAATGGCCTAAACGACTAAAATTACCAATTCGATAAAAATTACCAATTCGACAAAAATTACAAAATCAACCAAAAATACTAAATCGACCAAAATGGTCAATATGACCAAATCAACAAAAAATTCAAAAACGGCTAAAACCAAAATGATCAAAATAACCAAAATGACCAAAATGGTAAAAATAACCAAATCGACAAAAATACCAAATCGTTCAAAATTACCAAATTGACAAATATAACCAAAATTACCGGATATACTGAAATTACCAAACCAACAAAAATGGCCAAAACGACTAAAATGACCAAATCGACAAAAATGGCCAAAACGACTGAAATCACCCAAAATTATCCAATTGACAAATATGGCCAAAATAACCGAATTGATCGAAATTATCAAATTGACCAAAATGATTAAACAAAAAAACGATTTAAATTACTTTGTTGACTGAAATTATAAAATCGACCAAAATGGCCAAAACAACAAAAATGACCTTATCGATTAAAATGGCCAAAACGACAAAAATTATCAATTGAACCAAAAGACCAAAACGACAAAAATGGCCAAAACGTCAATTATTGTCAACTCGACCAAATGGCCAAAACAACTCAATCGACCAAAATGACCAAATCAACCAAAATTACCAAATCGACAAAAGGCCAAAATTACCAGTTGAATCAAAAAGGTCAAAACGACCACAATGGTCAAATAGACAAAATCGACAAAAAATTCAAAAACGGCCAAAACGACCAAAACGACCAAAAGGATCAAAATGACCAAAATTACATAAATGGTCAAAATGACCAAATTGACAAAAATGACCAAAACGGCCAAAGTGGCCAAAACGACTAAAATGACCAAATCGATTAAAATTACCAATTCGCAAAAAATTACCAATTCAACCAAAACTACTAAATCGACAAAAAATCGACCAAAAAGGCTAAAATTACTTGTTGAACCAAAACGACCAAAATGGTCAGTATGACCAAATCGACAAAAAATTCAAAAACGGCTAAAACGACCAAAACGATCAAAATGACAAAATCGACCAAAATGATCAAAATCGACCAAATTGACAAATATTGCCAAAATTAACGAATCGATCGAAATTATCAAATGGACCAAAATGACTAAACCAACAAAAAATTTAAAATCGACTTAAATTACTTCATAGACCAAAATTATAATATCGACCAAAATGGCCAAAACGACTAAAATAGCCAAATCGATAAAAATGGCCAAAACGACCAAAATGGCCGAAACGACAAAAAATACCCATTGAACCAAAAGACCAAAACGACCGAAATTATAAAAATGACCAAATCGTCAAAAATGGTCAAAACGTCAAAAATTGTCAACTCGACCAAATGGCAGTCGACCAAAGTGACCAATTCGACTAAAATAACCAAACCAACCAAAATTACCAGTTGAACCAAAAAGGCCTAAACGACCAAAATGATCAAAATGACAAAATTGACAAAAAATGCAAAAACGGCCAAAACGACCAAAACGATTAAAATCACCAAATTGATGAAAATGACCAAATCGACAAAAATGGCCAAAACGACCAAAATGACCAAATCGATCGAAATTACCAAATCGACAAAAATTACTAAATCGACAAAAAAAATTGACCAAAAAGGCCAAAATTACTAGTTGTGTGTGTGTGCAACCAACCAAACGGGACCACGCGGTCGCTTCTTACAAATTGAGTTGTTTCCATGTATTTTTAGATCTACATTCTATACATGCAAATAACTCGCATAGGCATCTGGAAGGTGTTAGCTCTGCCGAGCTTCAGTGACCCATTTCTACGCTGGCTAGCCGAGCGCGAGGTACTTCAGCTTTATCGACAAGCCCCGCCCTGAAGAACGTTTGCACCAATCGGATTCAAACGTTATTTAGAACTTCCGAACCCTTGTCAAAATGGACAAGGACCCAGCGCGTATATAGTTGATAGTAACAGTATTCCTAATTCCAATCATAGCTCACCAAGTCACGATGGCCTAGTGGTTAGCATTTTTGCTTACCAATCCAAAGGACGGGGGATCAAGCCCCGACTCGAGCGGCTTTGATTTTTCGTTCATGTTCAGAATTTTCATGATTTATATTTTCTATACTTTCTCGTTGGGAGCAGATGGGAATCGAACCCAGGACCATTCGCTTACAAAGCGAACACCGTAAGCAGTCAGCCACGGCCGCTTCAAAAAGGCCAAAATTACTAGTTGAACCAAAAAGGCCAAAACGACCTAAATGGTCAATATGACATCAAAATCAAAAAAATCAAATTATTCGCTCTACAGCATTGCCTTGGCGTTCTCGATTACGAGATTCCTACTCGAAACTAAGTGTCCGAAGGCTTGATTGTTGAGGCAATTGCAAACCTCTTTTTACACCTTAGCTTCCATCCACCCCGGGATTCGAACTGGCGACCTTTGGATTATTAGTCCAACTGCCTACCAGCGACTCCACCGAGGCAGGACCCAGGGAGACGACTCCTACACCTGGAATGAGCTAACGACCTAACCTTTTTAGGTTAGTCCGGGGCCAACATTTACTTCCCGTCCGACGGAAGGCGTGATCAGACAAATCTCGTCTCGAAAAATGTCACCGGGACCGTCTGGGATCGAACCCAGGCCGACTGGGTGAGAGGCAATCACGCTTACCCCTACACCACGGTCCCGGTCAATATGACATATGACATCCAAATCGACAAAAAAATCAAAAACGGCTAAAACGATCAAAATTACCAAAATGACCAAAATGACCAAATCGACCAAAATTACCAAATTGACAAAAATGGCCAAAATTACCGAATCGACAGAACGATCTAAAACGATCAAATTTACCAAAATGACCAAAATTACCAAATTGACAAAAATGGCCAAAATTACCGAACCGACAGAAAAATCAGACAAATAGTTGCTGATATAAAGCATTTCGAAGAATTGAAATTGAAAAAAATCTTCCCTTACTTTTGAAAATTGCCAAAATTATTTTTCGCCCTTTCTAAAAGCCAAGCAAGAAACAAAATACAAATGAATCCAATTTCTAGTTTAGACAAATGCTTAGATTTATTGAAGATTTCCATTTATGGATGGTTCAACAATATTTTTTATTTAAAACTGATTGAGTCATATTTTTTTGTATTGTTACTATACCTTCAACTTGGGCGAATAAGCAATAGGGACGTGGCGTTACATCGTGCTGCCATCTGGTTTTTTTAAGTGCAAGAGTGGAAAAGTGCTGAGTCATCGTCTAAAAATAGACGGCGTCCTATCCCGCCCAGCAAAATGAAGTCGATAAAGTAGTCGGTTTCGATGCAGAAAAAGTGGAAAATGTGGTCTAAAAATAGCGACGTCATCCCCCTATACAGTATAAATAGGGATAGCAATTTTTAGAGCTCTTGATAGCTAAATTTGGAAAATGATGCACTACTTTTGATGTTCTGTGTCTGTTCTATTGGAAACTAATAAAAATATTCGTGGCGCAGGGGTAGCGGCTTCGGCTGCCGATCCCGATGATGCTATGAGACGCGGGTTCGATTCCCGCCTTATCCACTGAGCTTCTATCGGATGGTGAAGTAAAACGTCGATCCCGGTTTCTCCTGTCTCGTCAGAGGCGCTGGAGCAGAAATCCCACGTTAGAGGAAGGCCATGCCCCGGGGGGCGTAGTGCCAATAGTTTCGTTTTTAAAAATATTCAAATATTGTGCAGTAACAAGCCTAAAACCGCTGTCAAATTCGTCCCATCGATCCCTACAGTTTCTTTTCCCATATTCTGTACGATAAGAATAAATTAGATCATATTTTACCTAAATGTATTTATTATTTCAAAATACTAAATGATTTGAAAATTTATCAAAAATGTGGATAGCTAATAATCAACGGAATGCACATCAAGGATGAAGAGAATTTTATCCGACCACTTGACAAGTAAAAGAGATGTAATTTATGATAAGAAAGTTTAATCAAAATATAAAATATTAAAAACAGATAATTAATGATTTAAACCAGGACAAATAGTAAACTTTCAAATTTAAACCATTAAATTAAAATTTTCTGTTCAAATGTTGTTGTATTTTTATTGATTTAACTCAAATTGCATAATTTACGATCACCAACTAAAACATAACGCCTTCAACTTTATGGGAATTTAGCCATCTGCCATTTAATTATCCATATTTTATTGCAGGTCATAGTTCCATTCATTTTCATTGATCCAGTGCTGGATCAAAACACAACAAAGCTAATGTTATCAACCGTTTTCCCCTTTTCCCCGGTAACTGCTTATCACTGCGTGATAATGTATATTAATTTCATTATTTACCCACACGTGTGTACATGTTTCAACTAAATCATAACCACCGATTTCCATATCTCTGGATTATCTGATTTCTAACCGGTGTTTTATTATTAATGTGATTTATTGGACCCTTATTGAAGGTCTTTTGGCCGCCGCCGACAAAAAGGCCATCGCGCCATTGTAACACCCCCGACAAACCACACCACATCTGGACCGGACTTGATCTGCATGACTGCGGGCAACAGGTACGCGTGCGTTATCTCACCTGGCCCATCACCAAAGCGGTCCAACAAACGAAGATTGGTCATTTGATTGAAGTTTGCCGCCCGCCACTCTGGTTTCAATTGCAGAAATGCTGTTTTTCCCGCGCGTATCACTTTTAAATTTTGCTTTCGACTAAGACTAGAAGCTGTTGGGAGGTAACATTTTGGAGGAGCTTATGAAAAAAAAAATAGTTTTCAAATTATATTCAAGATGTATATGGTTACTACCGACTGCATCTCAAAAATCAAATTATCTTCATCAACAGCTTGTGGTTCCGCCGCCAAAGAAGTGTCCCTCAAATTCGCCAGGGTCACGACGACAGCTCACGTTACACACCTTCGGCCCAATTACGCACAACCTTATTTACAACCTGGGAAATGTGATACGCTTGTTTGCAGTCCCGTCCGACTAATCGTTTGGGTTTTATCGAGACGATTGCTGCCAATTGCCCGTGTCGCCCAAGATATTGATACCCTCGCCGGGGACCGGGGCGGAGTCGGACCATCTGAAACAGAAATGAAACTTATTTGAAAAGAAGAAATTGTTGCAAAAAAAAAGAAATATCCGCAAAACTTCCTGAGCTCATTCAAACGCTCCAAATGTCCCGTTCAGCAGCCGTAAAATTATTACTTTCTTCGTATAAATGATTTCCTGTTCCTTCTTTTTTTTTGCTACGGAAAATGTCTTGGAGATTTAATTCCCAACTTTTCAGAAAACCGTTTTCTTCCACCTCCCAACCTAATAAGCCTGCTAATCACGGTTCGAACGCGCGCACTGTTTTCGATTGAAATTAATCAACCGTAATTATCGCAATATTACACGGGAGAGAGCCCCTGCTGCGCGGGTGACAAGTTTGCTTCCTCTCCTCTCGATTTCTCAAGGGTTCTGGCTGGATTACGCGCTGGAATAGCGTTTCACCAGAAAGGGACTGATCTTGTGAGCAAATAAAACGCAAAATGACTCATTTTGGAGGAAGATTTCCCTTTGCAGGAGAGTGGCTGCTAGGGCAAGAAAATGTTGTCTAGCTATCTTCTATTTTGTAATCTTTTTTATTATTCAGTTGTGTGTACTCTTTTCTTTTTTTTACTAACCATTAAACAGTTTGTTACTATGAAATAAGTGAAACCAATGAAATTCAAGACAAATTGCAAAATTAAGTAAAAATGGGATTTTCCCAAAAGTTGTGCAGTTTCGGGACTCAGCATCTTCGGAAAAGTTGCTGAAAAGGAGAGGAGCAACTTTTGGCTTGGTTGAAAATTACGGTGTTTTAGAAAATCTAAATTTTATTCTTCCCAGAAAATGACAAAATTGCATGAAAAAATCAGAACATTTTCGAAAGCCCATATTACTTCTGCATTTTCAGATCTAAATTTACCCTTTGGACTGCAATTTCTTGCATAAGAATTGAACTGGATATTTCAATATATTTGTACCTCAAAATTTCGTTTTTTAACAATAAAATAGCCGTAACTTCATACTCAGTAGGATTTTCCGAAATACTGTAATCGTGAGTAACTCTTATTTTTAACCAAGCTAAAAGTTGCATTTCTCCGTTTGCAACAACTCTTTTGAAATCATCGATTCACTTCTCTGTTTTTGTGTTTCCATTCAGCTTTTTAATTTTAATCTGGAAATCATTTTCGTTTACCAATTGTGTGTGGTTTTTATACTTTCGGGTTTACTTTACCATTTAATTATATTGCTTTAAATTGCAAAAAAAATGCGTTGATTAAATATTTATTTATTTTTTATTTGAAGTGTAAACTAAGATTGAGGTGGGGTAAATTTAATGGATGAAAATTGAGTAACGTGTTTGCCAAATCTACAACAAATTTCAGATCAAGGGGCACATATGCCAGCCTCTTTGTACCACCAGTGATGACAGAATGAATTATTTGCCTCCATGAATTATTTGCCTCCTTAAACTTGTTAAACATTTTTCAAAACAATGATTAAGTTTTTTTTTTTAATTTTTGCTTAAACTTTTTATAACTCAATGCTTTTTTTTATATTTTATTCAAAAATGTATTATTCCATGAAACGAAGTTTTCAGTCAGCAATTTTATTTCCAAGTATATTAAGCTATTTAAATTTTAATTCAAGCACTTGATCAAAAGGTATGTAAAATGCTTGTAATTAATAAACATATTTATGGATAAAAAAAAAGTCCGAAATTTACAAATAAAAAATGAATAAAATGTTGAAATTCTTTTGAAATAATTTTTTCCCGAAAATTGGGGTTTAAGAAATGTTATTGAACACATTGAAATGGCCAAAAAACGGCTGAAATCACTGTTTTCAACATTGTTTTTAAAACCGCTGGATTAATCTTAGGACAAAGGAAAATACGTAAATATTTCTAAAGAATCGATTCCAGTTTTTATTTTTTTATGTATTTTTTCAGAGGAGTTTCATTGATATTGAGTAAGAAAGTACAGTCCAGACTCTATTATCCGAAGGCCTTGGCAAAATTCACTTCAGATAATCGAAACTTCGGATAATCGAATCACGAAAACATTTTTCTTCGATGTCTTATTTTGGATTATTGAGCTTCAGTATGACCCCTCAACTACTTTAAAGCGATTAGGAAATGGCAGAGATTTCGAAACTTTTTGTAACTTCTTTTTGTTTCTGTACGTTTTTCGGCATTTTGAGAACGTCATTAAATCGGGCTATGGCGTCCAATTTTCCCGGGGTTTGAATTTCCCGGGAAACGGAAAAAATATTTATGAGATCCGGGGTATTCCCAGGATCTCGGGAGTTTTTTAAACATTCATAAAATTTATATTTTCATTAAATTTGTTTTCATGCTTAAAATCATAGAATCAGCTCAATTATATTAATTGGCGATAATCTACACTTCAATCTAAACATATACGACAGCTTTTAAATAGCATAAGGGGTTACATAAATGTAAATCGGCATAAATGTCAGAAGTTGCTGTGAGAACACATTAAAACTTTTTCAAATCTATTTTCAAGACATTAAAATATATATTTTCATCCATTCAATTTGAAGTTGGCAGTTCAAAAAAATGGGTGCCACGATATCTCAACACTGCTTTGACCAAATCGGCTCATAATTTTGGTGAACACTCGTTAAGCTGGTGCCGTGTGCCTGACGAAGACCGATATTCAAAAAAGTTTATTTTTAAATAAGATAAAAATATTTTTATGTTTTTCATATAAAAGCTAAAGAGCTTTTGATTCTTACATTTTTCAAATATGCAAAATTCAAAAATCGGGCATCGTCATGCACACGGGAGGTCTTGTGAGTCTTCTCCCCAATTTCAGCCAATTTGGTCCATCCTATCTTGAGCGGTGTATGCATTTCGGAAGAAACCGGTCAAGAAACAAAAATCAAATGGGCAGCAGCTGAAGCGAAAGCAGGCCAGAGAGGGTGAAGAAAAGCCCCAAGAAATCTCTCCCTCTCCTTTGTTCTGCTGTTCGTGAAGCTGTTTCTTGACCCCTTTCCTTCCGATCTGCATACCAGCCTTTAAGAAAAAAATGTTACAAAGTTTGACAGTTTGCGTTGCGCATGGCAAAATTTTGTGCTAAAATCATCTCTTACTTAGTTTCATAATAAAATATCTTCATGAAACAGGAGTGATCATCTTTCAAGTGGATTTAATAAATTTTCTGTAATAAGTTTTTTTTTTTGCATTTTCTAGATGCATGCACCCCACAATTTTAAAATATATATTTTTTGTTTTTTATTCTGCTTTGGCCAACTGGGGAAAACCGGGACTAAAGTCTGAATAGTGTAATATATTTTTCCAATTTATAAAATTATTTATATTCATAGATGTAATAACCAGTCTTTTAAAAATATAGAGAGATAAACAAAAAATAACTGAAACACTAGGAATTTTGTGAATCTGTAAACTCAAATTTAACAATTTTCACTAATAAGCCAAATTATTGCTGATATATGCCGAATAAAAATGTTAATGGTTTTAAATTCTCATCGATTATTATGTATTCAAATATTAATGTATTTCTACAAAAAAAAATATTTCCGGGCCAAAATTAGCTTTTTTTCAATTTCAATTATAAGAAATCGAAAATCGGGAATTTCCGGTTTTGGAAAAATCGCGGGATTTTTGTCCCGGGAATTCCCGGGATGGACGCACTAAATCGGTCGTCCAATTTTACACAAAAATTTCTTTGTCACCAAATTGTATTCTCTTCACTGTATAAAGCTAGAAATCAGTGAAACCGTGTCTTAGTAAAAGTCCAGAAAAAAGTAAAGGTATCGTACCCAACCATTTCGAGTTATCGAAAAATGGACCTTAGAGCAAAGTTTGACGGAAATCAAAGAGGGGTCGGGGCAACTGCAGTGTGAGTTAGCGGAGAAGGACCCCAATCTAATACTTTTTATTGATAAATTAGTAATAATAAATAGATTTAATTTCTTTGAAAAACAGATTTGTGTTAAGGATGGGCTCTTGAGTTTTTTTAAAAACTTTAACGAAGTTTGAATAATTTTTTTAACTTGATTACTGAAAAATCAAAATTCTCCCATCCTAAATTAAAGAAATTTTAAGCAAAATTCACGAATCTTATATCATTGCTGTTTCTCCCTTGCCCTCAAACCTTCGTTGATCCCAAATAATGCGACACATTTCCCTGTGTTTCCCCCCCGGTCTCTGAATCTCCGCTAGAGCTGTCTGATCCGATCATAAACACTCCAAGTGCCTGCCTGATGTGCGTTCTGTTTTCACAATTAAATTCGGTTTAGCTTTCTGTGTTTACACCGCACACCGGCCGTTATTAGGTTAGGGGTGTGTTTCCTTCGGATATTCGGGATCCGTTTTCGTCGTCGTCGTCGTCGTTCGTGAATGTCTCAGCAGGGGAGCCATCGTCCTCTAAGAACCTCGGCTCTTTCGCCTCTTGTCGATATGTCGGCAAACAAACCCTGGTTGGTTTTGAGTGGCAACAATGTTTGGTATAGAAATTCGCGCAGCTCGAGGGCAAATTTATTTTTTGGGTAAAAATATAATTATCTTCTAACTGGTTCCCCCGGGCGGGAAAAAAAATGAAAGAGGTAAAACACTCTTGAGAAAATATTGCAACTTTTTAAACAGTAATTATAGCGGATCAACCATGTATACGGGTCGGACGATAACGCATTATTATTTTCCGAGGTAACAATTCTTCACAGTCTGGTGGAGGTTGAAGTTTTACGTTTGTAAAACTAACAATAGCTCTAAGTGGGTCCTTGAACGCGACGTGGTGTCAAAAAGGTAGCAGATGATGAAGCTCAAACGAGTATCAATAATGAAAATTTTGCAGTTCCCCATAGGAAAGATGTTCTTGTTGCCAACAATAACAAATAAATGGTTCACTGGGACATCTGCAACTTATGTTAAGCTTTTTTTTTGAATATTAAACTGTGGCCACTTACTCAGGCTTTAACAGATAAGTGAAGTATCTTGTTGAAAATATATTAGCACTCAACTGTTTGTAACTTGGTACTTCAAAGTAAAGTATCTGTCGTAATACAAAACAAAGCTGACACTTGGTAACGAAATTAATACTTATCTATGAAAAAGCTCCCTAAGCAGTAATTAAGAAGTTTCATAATAAAAATTTCGCAAAGAGCCATTTCAAATAATTGTAAACTTATCATTTTAAAGAGAATCATACATTGATATGAAAATTAGTTAAATCCTATTTTTAATGATATGATATTGCTTAATCTAATCTAATCTAATCTAACACAAACGCAGCCAGTTCAATGAAAGCATGCTGGAAAGTGTTGTGATTAGATTACGCCCCAAGCACTTTTCTTGTCATTATTGATAATTGCAGTACATTCGAGAACTCCCGAAAATGTATTGCAAAAACCCTACTACGTTAAGTTTACCGCAGAGAGGATTCTGAGAACGGATCACATTTCACAGAATCTACAGGGGAGGCAGTATGCGTGGACATACCGTACCAAACGCTCCAGTTTACAGTTTCATATGTGTTTTGTATAATCTGTTTAGTATAAAATAGAGTATGGTTATATAATCACTTATTTATAATAATTAGGGTTAGTGAAATTTCACGATTTTGCGGACAGCGTGAAATCCGCGAAATTTGGCTTTTTCCGCGAAATCCCGTGAAATTGTACGTTTGTGTGAAAATGTTACTATTTTGCCTTCCTCACTGAGGTAAGGCTATAATCCTGCTCGAAAAAGTAACTTTTGAAAAACAGCTCGTAGACCTATATTCATGTATACCTATCGACTCAGAATCGAAAACTGAACAAATGTCTGTGTGTGTGTGTGTATGTGTGTGCGTATTCCCCTTGGTGCTCAAAATTCTTGCCAAGTTTTCTCGGCACTGGCTGATCCGATTTGAGTCAAACAAGTTGCATTCGGTCCGGTTTGGTGCCCCATACTGCACTATTGAATTGTTTGAAGATCCAATAAGTAGTTCAAAAGTTACGTATAAAAAAGTGTCAAAGTTGCGAATCCGGTGCTGGAATTTTGATGCCGGATCTCACTTAAATGCATGTAAACTATGTCCGGATCCATCATCCGACCCATCGTTGGTTAGGTGATCAAATGACCTTTCCAATGAGTCCAAAACATTGAAGATCTTTCAACCCTGTCTCAAGTTATGGCCACTTAAGTGATATTTATGTACTTTTTTGAAGCCGGATCTCACTTATATGCATTTAAACTATGTCCGGATCCACCATCCGACCCATCGTTGGTTAAGTAATCAAATGAACTTTCCAATGAGTCCAAAACATTGAAGATCTGGCAACCCCATCGTTGGTTAGGTAGTCAAAAGACCTTTCCAATGAGTCTAAAACATTGAAAATCTGGCAACCCTGTCTCAAGTTATGACCACTTAAGTGATATTTATGTACTTTGGATCTGACTTAAATGCATGTAAACTATGTCCGGATCGATCATCCAACCCATCGTTGGTTAGGTAATCAAAAGACCTTTCCAATGAGTCCAAAACATTGAAGATCTGGCAACCCTGTCTCAAGTTATGACCACTTAAGTGATATTTATGTACTTTTTTGAAGCCGGATCTCACTTAAATGCATGTAAACTATGTCCGGATCCATCATCCGACCCATCGTTGGTTAGGTAGTCAAAAGATTGAAGATCTGGCAACCCTGTCTCAAGTTATGATCGCTTAAGTGACATTTGTGTATTTTTTATTGAGAAATAGATGGAATTTGTGTCCAAACCCATCATATCACCAAATGTTGGTAAAAAGTGAGGAAGGCACCAACCACATAGGTGGATTAAGTTAGTTTTTCTAAAAATAATTTATCAAACTTAAATAGGATTAAAAATAATCATATTAACTACTGTAGAATTAAACGAGTGAATACCCTGGTTTGATTACTAATATAGGGTCATTGATTTTTGACGATTTTGTGGACGGCGTGAAATTCGTGAAATTTATCAATTTTCTCAATTACTTTTTTTTAATAACAACATAATAAATTTTTCATCCATAAAGACTATTTAAGTAAATTTTATTAGTTTTCAATTGAAAAGCTTGTTACTAACCATATGAAGAAATGTTCATATTTTTAAATTTTTTAGATACTAACTGAATAATATTTTCATTTGCTGTAATACAAATTTTACTGCTATCTTATTTGAAAGGTATAGTTAAAAAAAGAAAAGAATCAAGCCTTGTTTTATTCAAAATAAAATGAAGAGTATGTTATATTTTTGAAATCACCTTTTAAAAACATTTCATTTTTTCTGAGTCCAGTTTAAGTTTCACGATATTTGTTTATTTGGGTGAATAGTTCCCGTGAAACTTACAAATTAGTACTTTTTTGTTTTCTTTTCTCATTTAGAATAAAAATTTCGATTTTGTTAAAAATTATACAAATGTTGGCTAATAAATTTTAAATTTAGTTTTTGAAAAGTGAGATGAAAACTTTTAAAATATGTTTAAAGGGCTAAATGTCGCAGAAAATTTAATTTATTTTAGTAACTTTGGCTGGACAAGATTGTAAAATATTGCTTTGATATTAAATTTAATAAAATGTAAAATTTTAAAACAGAAGCAAATCGACGAAAACTTTTTAGCTTTATTGGTGGAATATTGAAAAAAGTAGTTCAGTAAAAGAGAATACGCATGCCCTACATTTTGTTTCATCCATAAACCTTGTGGAAACTTTTTTGAAAATTTAGACAATTTTTTTTGTGTCACGTTCAAGTTTAGTGAAGATTTTTTTAAGTTTATTGAAGAATAATACACAATGAAGCATAAAAAACTAGTTTCTGCGATTTAAACGTAGGAATTTCAGAGTCATTTCAACATTTTTCATGTTCCGCGAAATTTGCGTGAAATTTTGTGTTTTGAAATTGAGGTCCCCGTGAAATTTGCAATTTTCGAGCGTGAAAAATCACTAAGCCTAATAATAATGCAATATAATGATCATTTAATAAAATCCCTCCACCTATGTAGGGGAGAGTGGGGAGACTCGGGGACACTTGATCCCAAGCCTGTATCTCGTCAGCATGTGGGTAAAACATTTAGCTTTGTTCTAGAAAGTTGTGCGGAATTGACTAAAATTCATTGTAGAACACAAAGAAAAAAATTAAAAAATGTTAAGATTCAAATTTTCGGTGGCTATATCTTGAAAACGGAGCCCTTTATCAAAAAATCGGTAAAGTACTTTTCGATAGCAAATTCAATTTTGCATTAAAAAATAATTTCAAATTTGTTTTTGTATAAAACTTCAATTTTTCCAAAATTCACTATTTCTTCAAAAAAATCATAACTCGGCGGCAGATTTTTTGACCATGTTTCTCTATGGCTCAAAAGTTGTGGATTTTTGTCCCCTAAAACATATCAAAAAATCTCGAAAATAAAAAAATACATATTTTGGGAAATTGAGTTTTTGTAAAAAAAGTTGATTAAAAAATCTGCAAATTTTTTTTCCGTGTACTATTTTTTTTCTCAAAAGTCCTCAACAATACCTACAACTTTGCCGAAGACACCAAATTGATCAGACAATTCACTCAAAAGTTACAGCTGTTTGAATATTTACATACCATTTTTGTATGGACAGCAGCCAAAATTGTATGGAGACTTGTAAGGGTGAACCAATGACGTAAAATAGCTTATTTGATCATAGGGAAGGCCCCCACAAAGTTTGAGTCAAATAAAAAAATACAAAAAATAAAAATGGTCGAAATCGGCCGATTTCGTAGAGAGTTGCTCAGGGAATATTTTGCAAAAAGCAATCGAAAAATCGAAATAAAAAAAAATATTCGAAGAAATAATCGAAATGCTAATATTCCAAAATTCCACCAAAAGGTGGCGTTAAGTGGGTCGGATCATTGTCAAGTACGAGATTCTTATGTAAAATTTTATGATAAACAACTTTATCGAAGACTGTAAAACGATTCGAGATATCCCAAACGAGATCTTAGAGATTTAAAGAAGACATTTTTGTATGAAAAGATTTTTTTCACCAGCTCCAATGGTCTATAGCGACCCTTAAACCTCAACCAGTTTGGCTCAAAATTGGCAGTTAGTATTTTTTACCTAAAGAATCGGGCCAGTTTCCCTGATCCCTGATGACGATTTTTTATGGTCAGCCTAATGAAGAACTAATGCATTCAAGATAATTATTTTGCAGCATCGCATTTTTTTTTATTTGTATGCAATTTGACTTTTATAATCATAATAAAGTTTTTTTATCATCGATGTGGTTTAACTTTATTTTTTTTGTTGATGTTGGTACCAAATTTTGGGGAAACCCGCAATTATAAGGTGCAAACCAAAAGAATTTTCATTATCACACCTTCGTCCGAGAGATTTTCACGCTAGAACGCCACCGAACCTCATTAGCCGGACTCGTTAGGTCCACACAAGAAAAAAACCCACACAATCCGCCCATTACCGGTTAATTATATGCTCTGAAGCAGCCCTCAAAGAAGACAAGCCCTATGGGACACCTTTCGAGCAGCAACATGCAACAAGCCGACGAAAAGCCTCTTACGCATCCTTTTGAAGGTGTTGTTTTCACCACAATAACAGCATTAGCGGTGAAATTGTTGAACACAGCCAGAAACGAGGAAAAAAGCTCATGATCCGGGCAAGAGGAAAAGAAAAAACACGTTGTGAGAAAAACGAAAGAAAAACAACCGAAATCCTTTCATAATGCAAATGTATACACAAAGGACAGCATTTTGTCACCGAGCCGCCAACACCTTCAAGTGCCCATAATCAGCACACCTTGGCACATCACGTCGGCATTCATGGGTTGAACGTCTCACACACGAGTACGCACTTCAGGTTGAGTTTAGGGGTGGTCAATTTATTAAATTTAAATATTTCAATGTCTTATGGACATGTTTAGAATGTTCCCCTGTATGCATTATTTTTTGATATTTCAAAACAGTTGACATCCCTAGTTCAAATTTCGAAACTAAACATGAAGTACCTCCACTTCAAAGTCTCTTGAACGCTCAACGTTGCACCTTCTCAAACCTTCAAGAGTTTTTTTTGGGTTTAAAAACCCCGTAAAAATGTCGACAACCTTAACCCTCGCTGCTGACCGGACCAATCTCCCTGTGGCCAGGTAGCTTTTCCAGCACATTTCGCACACACGCAGAAACCCGTACGTGTGCGGCATCGCCACAATGGAACTCTTTGAAATAAGTTCTGCCAGGATTAGGACCGAAAAGTACACGTGATTTGCTGCCAAAAGGTGACAATAATGAGAGGCTGATGGTGGGAAATTTCGCACCGAATAAGTGTTGAGGGTGTTTATTTTTTGGGATGAAATCAAGTGAAAATTGATCGAACGCGGGGAGGCGTGACAATTTTTCCGGTTTCGGTCAATCAGAATGCCGGTGGAGGGTGTAATTGGCGAGAGGGAAGTATCGTGGGATGATATTGACGGTTTATTGCTGGTTTTATGAAATGATTTGTTTAGCTTTAGTGGAGAAGCAGGAAAAATTCCCAGATTTAAAATTTTCTAGAAATTTCAAATTTTAGATCAATATTTTTTAAATAACAGTTTTAATGTATTCTAACTTCAAGTTCTTCTCAGATCTTTAGATAATTAATGATTGAGTTAGTAAGAAAAGTTTTTGTAATTACTCCACTACAACTGTGAATCAATATTGTGGGTTTATGATGTTTGAATGATTTTTTGTTTGAAATCCTTTTTTCCAGTTTTATAAATTCCTTCTATGCTCAATTGTTAAATGTCCTAAAATGTTTAAGAGGCAGTATTTGTAAATATTGCTCGGTTTGTTCTAGAGGTCGTATCGAGGTGCTCCGATTTGGATGAAACTTTCAGCGTTTGTTTGTCTATGCATGAGATGAACTCATGCCAAATATGAGCCCTCTACGACAAAGGGAAGTGGGGTAAAACGGGCTTTGAAGTTTTTTGAAGAAATTGCTCGCATTTCCGTAAAACTTCATCATTTCCAACTCTCTTAGATGCATTCGAAAGATCTCTTAGATGCATTCGAAAGATCTTTTGAAGCACTTTAAAATGTGCCATAGACATCCAGGATTGGTTTGACTTTTTCTCTTAGCTTTTGCAAATTACTGTCAAAAATGGATTTTTTTAAAACCTTAATATCTTTTTCCAACAGCCTCCAACACCCATACTCCTTTAGGTCAAAAGATAGGCAATTTCATGGACTATAAGCCTATGGTATTAACTTTTTGGCCAATCGCAGTTTTTCTCATAGTTTTTCGATTTTTCTACAACAAACATTTTACAATGTTAGTTTTTGCCCTGTAGGCCGTCATACCGGCGTTTTTTGATCTCAATTTTGTCATATTGGAATCCTCGGAAAATTTCACGTAAGTTTGAAGTATCGGAATTGTAATTTTGATTAAATAAAACATTTTTGAAAAAAGAAATCGATTTTATTTACCCTATGATGAATACGTCAAATCGACGTCGTCGTGCTATCATGTCGCACCCGCCATTTTGACGTTCCGAGAAAAACGCGTTTTAATGTTTGACCTTGAATATACAAAAACGAGAGCACGCAATGTAAACAATAACAAACACGTTTTGTTTGGCTGACCATTCTGTGCATTGTCCCAAAGTTTGGTTGAAGTTGGTTGCTGGAGTCCCGAGTTATAATTACAAATGTTTACGGTAGTCTAGCTTGTACGTGCGACAAACGCATCCTGACTTTCCTGGCCTCAAATCCCTTTGGCCTTTTGTCGCACTTACATCAATTTTCAGGGAGTGACAAGATAGCACGACAGGATTGAAACTTCTTTTATATGTAGAGTGACAAAAAATTTCGTAGCTTTTTTGGTTTTCATTGAATATCTCAGGATTGAAATCGAATTTTGGGGATCTGTGAAGGTCAAAAGATGAGGCATTGTGAGCTGCACAAAATGGCGTTCTTAACTCAATTTGGCCCAAAATGCACGTACGACAAGTTAGCACGATGGCGACGAAATGCTGTATCAAGTAGGCGAAAACCTGTTTTACCCCTAATCCAACAAATTGTTAAAAAATATTTTAATTCATTCTAAATGGCAATTTTTCCAATCAAATTTACAACTCCAATACTTCTAATTTACGTGAAATTGTCCGAGGATTCCGAATATGACAAAATTGAGACCAAAAAATGCTGCTATGGAGGCCTACAGGGCAAAAACTAACGTTGTAAAATGTTTGTTGTAGAAAAATCGAAAAACTATGAGAAAAACTGCGATTGGCCAAAAAGTTAATACCGTAGGCTTATAGTCCATGAAATTACCTATCTTTTGACCTTTGGGAGTATGGGTGTTGGAGGCTGTTGCAAAAAGATATTAAGGTTTTAAAAAAATCAATTTTTGACAGTAATTTGCAAAAGCTAAGAGAAAAAGTCAAACCAATCCTGGATGTCTATGACACATTTTAAAGTGCTTCAAAAGACCTTTCGAATGCATCTAAGAGAGTTGGAATTGATGAAGTTTTACGGAAATGCGAGCAATTTTAAGATTTTTTATGTTTTTTTGACCTCAAACTTCAAAGCCCGTTTTACCCCACTTCCCTTTGTCGTAGAGGGCTCATATTTGGCATGAGTTCATCTCATGCATAGACAAACAAACGCTGAAAGTTTCATCCAAATCGGAGTAACTCGATACGACCTGTTACACATTGGTGAAAAACTCGCTCTTAAAATTAAAAAGTAACTTAATAATAAATTAATTAGTTCATATATTGCTACAATAAAATATTGATCAATAAAAATAAATTAAAATCAATACTTCATTGTCCTACTTTTTTTAATATTCGTCATCCCTTTAAATTTTTTTGCGATCAAATTTCGATTTTTAAAAATTAATGTCAATTATAAAAAATAATAAAACAATGTTCTTTTTTTCTCCGCCTCCTCTTTCTAATCTAATCTAATTGTAATTCTCCGCCTCCCCTTTATCTTTTAAACTTGGTTAGACTCGAGGAACATAAACTTTGGAAAATATTTGCAGTGGTACCAAAAGTTGCGTATTTCAGTTACATAAATTTTGGTTACTAAAAACGTACAGGTCATCGCAATTTTCGAGTTATCGCAGTCTTAGTGAGAAAAGGTGTTTTTTCCGGTTTTCGTCATATTTATGTTTTGGGCCATTTTTAATGTGTGGCGCGTCGAAAGACCCAGATTTTATTTACAAAAAATCATATCTTGGAATCACGTTGATGAACTTCGCCCATTTTTTAATATGAATTATAGAATTTCTCAAAGAAACTGATTAAACCAGGGGTGCTCAAAGTTTTTGAATGGCGGGCAAAATTTGCACCTCACATGAGCTTGCGGGCCAACAGTGAAAAAATGTTTATTTAAAAAATATATATATATATTATTACAATCTACACGACTGAAAATACATTGATCAGTTGAAGTTTTTTGACATTTTCCTACAGTTTTCTACAAAAAATCAACAGAATTTAAATCATGCAAAAAATATCCATTAGCTTTTTATTGCAATTTGCATGCCAAAACAAACAATGAAATCAAATAAGAATGCTGCAAATATTTTTGTTATAAATTTACATACAACGGGCTGGAAAAGGTCAAGGGAAAAATAAAAAGAATGTATTTAACCTTTTTATGCATATTTTCTTAAATTTTAGTTATTATTTAAAAAATACAGAGGTAATTCATACTTGGAAAAATTGAGTAATTTTCATGTCAAATCGTTGCAATTCGGATTTTAACAATTATTCCTCCGTTTCTTTAAAATTTGAATAAATTTTTGTAGTCAATTCGATTCATAACCCATATGTTATGATTTTGAATCCCGAGGTTTTTAGGTATTTTAGTGTAGATAAAAATGTTTCGTTGAAATTTTTTGAGAAGTATCGAATTCCTATATTTCAACTATTTTTTCAAATTTCTACTTTAGTATAATTTGAACGATCTACAACCCATTTCCAAAAATGTCTGAATTTATTTTTTGACAAAAATACAATTTTTAATAACATATAAACTTTCATTTGGAAGTTTTTCTACAAAATATTTGTATCGTATAGTCAGGATCAAAGCAAAGATAAACTATTTCTTCAATATGAAAAAGAAAATAAAGTTGTCTTCAAAATAGCTTATACTAAACCTATTTAAAAAAAAAATATATAAAATCATTTAATGATTGGCCAAAAATCCACTTTATACGATCGTTCAAAATGGTTCCGCGGGTCACACAAAATTACCTCGTGGGCCACATTTGGTCCGCGGGCCATACTTTGGTCACCCCTGGATTAAACTAATTTCAAATTTTCGTTAAACGGAATTATGAAGTTTTCATATAACTTTTTCAAATGTCAGGCTAGATTTTTGAAACTCTAAACTATTTTTTTAAAGGACAAACTTATCTTATCTGAATGCACCCAAGATAGCTAGAATCGGTTAAAATGGAGTGAAGTTAGAATTTTTTGGAAACGAATATTTCTAGTGCGTCCATCCCGGGAATTCCCGGGACAAAAATCCCGGGATTTTTCCAAAGCTGGGAATTCCGGGATTTTTCATATTTTTTCCCGGGAATTCCCGAAATTGAAAACATATCCAATTTTGGTCTAGAAACTCAGATTTGGTTGTGGAAATTAGTAATCGATAAGCATTTTAAAGCATTAAAATTTTTATTCGGCATATAACAGCATTAATTTGGCAGGGATAATTGTTAAAATCTTTGTTTACAGACTCGCAAAATGCTTTGCGCCTTAGATATTTTCTACTAAATTTTATTTAATTAAAAAAGACTTATTATTGTATTTGGGTAATTCTCTACCAACTCACACGAAATCGGGAAAAGTTGCCCCGACCCCTCTTCGATTTGCGTGAAACTTTGTCCTAAGGGGTAACTTTTGTCCCTGATCACGAATCCGAGGTCCGTTTTTTGATATCTCGTGACGGAGGGGCGGTACGACCCCTTCCATTTTTGAACATGCGAAAAAAGAGGTGTTTTTCAATAATTTGCAGCCTGAAACGGTGATGAGATAGAAATTTGGTGTCAAAGGGACTTTTATGTAAAATTAGACGCCCGATTTGATGGCGTACTCAGAATTCCGAAAAAACGTATTTTTCATCGAAAAAAACACTAAAAAAGTTTTAAAAATCCTCCCATTTTCCGTTACTCGACTGTAAAAAATTTTGGAACATGTCATTTTATGGGAAATTTAATGTACTTTTCGAATCTACATTGTCCCAGAAGGGTCATTTTTTCATTGAGAACAAAATTTTTCATTTTAAAATTTCGTGTTTTTTTCTAACTTTGCAGGGTTATTTTTTAGAGTGTTTTAATGTTCTACAAAGTTGTAGAGCAGACAATTACAAAAATTTTGATATATAGACATAAGGGGTTTGCTTATAAACATCACAAGTTATCGCGATTTTACGAAAAAAAGTTTTGAAAAAGTTACTTTTTGCGTTTCTCTTTGTTTCGTCGTCCGTGTCTGTCGCGGGTGACCATGAACGGCCATGATCGATGACGACCAACTTTTTCAAAACTTTTTTTCGTAAAATCGCGATAACTCGTGATGTTTATAAGCAAACCCCTTATGTCTATATATCAAAATTTTTGTAATTGTCTGCTCTACAACTTTGTAGAACATTAAAACACTCTAAAAAATAACCCTGCAAAGTTAGAAAAAACACGAAATTTTAAAATGAAAAATTTTGTTCTAAATGTAAAAATGACCCTTCTGGGACAATGTAGATTCAAAAAGTACATTAAATTTCCCATAAAATGACATGTTCCAAAATTTTTTACAGTCGAGTAACGGAAAATGGGAGGATTTTTAAAACTTTTTTAGTGTTTTTTTTCGATGAAAAATACGTTTTTTCGGAATTCTGAGTACGCCATCAAATCGGGCGTCTAATTTTACATAAAAGTCCCTTTGACACCAAATTTCTATCTCATCACCGTTTCAGGCTGCAAATTATTGAAAAACACCTCTTTTTTCGCATGTTCAAAAATGGAAGGGGTCGTACCGCCCCTCCGTCACGAGATATCAAAAAACGGACCTCGGATTCGTGATCAGGGACAAAAGTTACCCCTTAGGACAAAGTTTCACGCAAATCGAAGAGGGGTCGGGGCAACTGCTGTGTGAGTTGGCGGAGAATTACCCATTTATTATATTGATAATTTTTTTTTGTTTTAGACACTTTCAATGAAATTGTATAAGCTTTTGTATTATATAAATGTTATATTATATAAATAAAAAAATAAAAGAAATATGTTCAAAATTCTGGTTCAATTAAATTCCAAAGCACATCAAAAAACACATTTTTTAATGTTTTTTAAACTATCTAAAGACTGCTGTTCTTGTTCAGATTGAAGTGTAGCTTATCACCATTTACAGTTTTGAGCTTATTCTATGATTTAAGCTAGAGAATCGAAACAAATATAATGAAAACATTGAATTTAAGAATGCTGCAAAAATTTCCCGGGATCCCGGGATTCAAAAAACATTTTTCTTGTTTCCCGGGAAATTCAAAACCCGGGAAAATTGGACACCCTAAATATTTCCCTTTTCCCTTTAATGAATTATAAAAAAAAAATAGAAAAAAAAGAAATATAATTTGGTTCAAGTATTCGATTTAAAACGCTTATTTGTTGCGCTTTGTGAATCAACAATTATTTGAAAACTTGCTCTCTCCTTCGTAAAAAAAGGTTCTGCATGGTACAACATGTTTAGTCCACAATTTGACGGTTAGAGAGCGCACAACAGCAGCGCCCTGTCAGAATGGAGTGGTGACTAGCAGAGCTTGCGCTACTCACCACTCCAGGGTAGCGGAAAGTATTGTGGTTTGCATGTTCAATGCAAAACTATTTTTTGTTTTATTTGGTTGGAATTGCTTTGGAAACAATACAGTCATTACCTTCTTAGAAATTATTTATTTAAAATTATTGATTGAGTGTTAAAAGGACGCTTTGAAAATTCTGTTAACTGTTGTGACACTGATAACGCGGGTTATTTTTCATACATAAATAATAACAAGGAATCTCTCACCAGTTTATGGTGATTGATTAAATTCTTTAAAATCGTCTCCAGTCACATTTCATTAAATTTTGATTCGCAAATAGTTGTTGGAATGAAAAAAAAAACTCTACCTTTTTTATGATTGAATGATGCTGTCATTTGTTTTTGGTTTGCATTTGTATTTCTCAAGCTTGAGAGTAACTTTTTTTATTTTTTTTCCAATGGTTGATTGATTCACTATTCCTTTTTTCAAAATAATGTTTTTTGTTCAATAAAGGGTAATTATGTTGTAAAGATTTCTCAAAATCTTCGGCCGATAAGTTGATCTGCATGGATTATTCTCCAACCTCGGGTATCGGCCTTCTAGTGCATAAAAAATTTAATATTTTGAAACAGGAAGAGATTTGCATTCTTTTAACAACTAACTTATTTAAAAAAAGTTAGTTCAGTAAGACAAATAGTTATTGAGTTTGTTAAAGTTGTGACAGAGTTTATAGAATTTTTGATTAAGTTTAAGTTATTAAAATTAAATTGGGTGTGATTCGAAAAATATGGGATTTTATAAAAAAAACTGTATAATATTTGCTTTCTTTGATCCATGATCAGGAGTTCAAACTATCAAAAGAGATGTTTATATCAGTTTTGGTGTGTGTTTTATTTCTAATGTTGGAATTCATCTGACTCCATCGTGCCTCGCTGCCATCATTCAAAGGTTAAAAGGGGAGGTCTCCCAAACCTTTTTCTACTCCAAGGAACCTTCCACCCCAGGTTTCGAACCAACGACCTTCGTATTGCGAGTCCAACCGCCATCAGCGATTCCACCGGAGCATTTACAGCAAGTTGTTTAGATATTGAAAATCAGCAAATTGGATGAGTTAGAACAAGTGCTTAACCTGCCAAACATAGGAAAATTTCTCCGATTAATTATTTATACGTGAAAAAAGAAAATAACTGTTTGGAGTTTTTGCAATCCTCAAAACAATCCAAGAGTAGTTCTAAATAAACTTAAAAGTTATATTAAGAGCAATTCCAGCTCAAATCAGGATTTTTTCTGGTACTTTTGTACCCGACCCTCTCCGATTTCAATGAAACTTTGTAGACATGTTATCCTAGACCTATAGAGAATTTGCAGCAAAGCTAAAAGACACATGCCGCCACCTATGAACAAATAGCGTAAACCTATGATTTTTCGAAAAAATGTGTTTTTACCTTCAAAATCAACATTTTTATTGAACTTGTGCCGAATTCGGATGAGAAAAATTATTTCCAACAATTTGGTGTATAACTTTCTAATATTTGTTTGATTTTTCTATGAGAAAACTAGACATTTAGAAAAAGATAGTAATTTGGACTATTTGGCAAGAAAGTCTGTCAAAAATCAATGAAAATTGTTGAATATACGCCCGGTCGAAAATGGCGGGCACAATTCTGGCGTTCGTCTGGGGGCTTGCGCCAGCCATCTGGCAGAATTTCACCCAGATTTACCCCAGATTTCTGCCATGATTTCTGGCGAATATGACACAAACCGGTCGTGCACGGTTCAACCGATTGAACCGGTTGATTTTTGTGCCAGACAGCTGGCAGAACTTTTGCCCAATTTGCGCCAAATTCATCTGGCGTTACGCAAAACTTGTCTAGGATAAGTGTGCAAAGTGTGTCTGAACTGCACGACAAACGTCCCCCAGCGCCAGACACTCAAATTTACCAGATTATTTTCCGAGTGGGCGTTAACACATCTGTTATCATTTATATAACTGTTTATTTCTTTGATATTTACGGGGAAACTAATTTTTTCGTGTTCCAAAACATGCTTTTTAAAGAAAAAGTTCACAAATTTTTGCGCGCCCAAAAAATGATGTTCATTATTTTAAAGCAAAAAATTTTCTCGTCTTTTGCAACTAGTTTCATTAAATAAGCGATTTTGTTCTTCAATCCAGCAGAAAGGAATACGATTTTTGGCAAGTAACC
>NC_068939.1:24807206-24811820 GCF_016801865.2 Culex pipiens pallens
CATTGCTATTGCCAATGTTTAAGCTTGTGAGGAAGCTTTTATACTATTAATTTAGTGCGGGTTTTTTTCAATATCGTTTCAGATTAATTTTATTTAAATTTTTATGTGTACAAAAAAATCATCTTGCAAATTTAGTAAGTTTTTTCTATATTTTTTCTTACTCTTGATAATCTCTTAGTCATAAGCAAAAATCGTTTCCAAAATGGATTGAGATTCAACACACAGCTGAAAGGAACTCCAAAACTCTGTTATGAACTGCAAAAGAACTTATTGTAACATGATTATTCACTAATAAAACCGAATTGAATTGAAAAAAAAATCATCTTCAATTTCTATTCATGAAATTGTTATCCCAAAATTTCAAATAAGTATTGAAATTCATTTTTGACTAGATTGCTGTATTTTTGATGAGAGTGACTTATTTCTTGGAAAAAAGAAATATATTTTCAAAAGAAAGTTTCAAAAATAAGATCTAAATCTACACGGAAAAAAATTTCCCTAACTGTAAACTGCTGTAGAAAATCATTATATCTCCAACTTATATTTCGAACTGCATTTTTGAAATCCTTCTAACAATATTGAATTTTTATATGAATTTGGTTTCAACTCTCAAGTTGTTTCAAGCTCGTAGACTGATAACTTCAATTTATTTTCAAAAACTTTACGAGTTAATTTGAACTTTGCATTATTGAACTTTTCAACAACTTTTGGAAATGTTTGAAAATATTTTTTAAATTATTTTCCGCACAAAAACTTTTGTTGCAAATAATGCCTTTTATATTCAAGTTAATTTAACAATCACAATTTCAACTTTGTAACATAAAATATCACTGAATTGGAACAATAATTTGTTCAATGACCACGCCCAGTTGATCAATTTGGCTGCTCAATCTCCATTCTAACGATCTTCACAGCACACTCAAGTTGTTAAGTCCTCTCAGGCGAATCACAAAGCATAATTTTCGCTTGAAAAATTTGCAATTTCCACTTTTCACTTGAACCAATTTTCACTTTGTTTCCCCCTTAGGTATTCACGATTATCCAACTTCCGCCAATGAATCCGCTAATCCAGGTTTAAGTCCGCCACAATTCTCACCGTTGTCAACGACCAACGCAGCAACATCATCGTCACACATTTTGACTGAGGGGGGTAGTTTAGAGCTAGGCTCGGACCGGTAGATAGAAAGATGACACTAAGGTAACGTGACCGTTTACCACTTGAGACTGTAACGGTCCTAGCCGATGCAGGACACTTTTATACCTTCCCCGACGCGGGCCGACCTCGCCTTCGGGTCGTGACACTGTGTGCGTGATCCCTCACCCTCTTCCCACCTTCCCGCGCCACTCTTCCAAAGTTATGAATATTTTCGTTCGTTCCTCCAAATTTTTTCACTTTGTATGCACGGCACCCGTCTAACCGTTTTGTGTTAAAAATAGCTCACTCTCTTCCCCCAGCAGTAGATCGCGCCGTCACGATCGCGCGGCCCCGATGAGTCAAACCGTATATGGCTGCGAAAAGGAGACCGTTTTTCCACGCCAACCGTGGAAAATGAGCCGACCCGTCGTCATCACCCCCACCCCCTCACCCCGCAGCTGATCCTTCCAAAGAGCTGATTATGCGCAACTCACCAACACTAAAAACGAACACGCGAGTAGCAGCGCATCCTGTTTGTGTGGCTACACGATCGCGCTCCCGAAGTCGAAGAGCCGAAGCCGAGCCGAACGCGGATCATAATTTTCTCCAAAGATGCTCGGTTCGGGCTTGGTTCGCGCAACCCCGTCGCTGCGGGGGAGTTCGGAGCGATCGTCGGCGCATGATCGCGATCAACGGTAATTTGCCGGAACCTGCCGGCGGCTAGTGGCCAAGGTGCTCAGATAAACGGAGACTTGTTGCTAATTGGCCACTAAACTGGGCCGAGTACGGGGTACGGACCATTGAACGGAACTCTTGAAAATTTGCGCAAATAAAAACGATCAACGATTAAGCTAGAATTCCCATTAGGAAAGTGAAGATCGTCAGAAGTTGACGCGATCGATAAGTGGACGCGTGTACTACACACTCTTGGTATGGACCGGGTTGGTGCACGAAGGGGAAATTTATGACCCCGTTGGTCGTAAATCTCCCAAACAGCCGGTGGTCAACGGGTTTTACGGACCGCGTGAGTGTCGTCAAACGGGAAGTCCCCAAGGAATTTTGGGCGCGCAAAGTTCATTGAAGGGAAAAACGGTCTAGTTTGAAGTAGTTTGCTTATTGATGTGAATTTTACACATTTATTATGAATCTTTCACAAGAATTGTGTAGAATCAAAAACGAAAACAAATTGCTCTAAAAATATTTCAAAACTACTGTTTTGACAAATCGACAAGATTTAAAACATTACGTTTGCGCGCTTTCTAAGGCCCTTTAAAAGACATCAAATGATTATTTCCCAATTAGACTGGTACAAATTTTTTGTAAAAGTTTTTTTTATTTTTGTCAGATCTTAGATTTTTTGAAAACTAGACAACTGAACTAGTGTAAAATGCATTTTAAAACACTTTTTTCATTTAAAGGTGAAGACTATGGCTTGTTAGTTAAATTTTTATATTTTTTATTTTTTTGCCCCCCCCCCCCATTTTGGGAACTCTTTTTTCTCCATGTACTAGGCATCAATGTAATATTGATATTAGAACAGGGCTGCCCGAAATACGGCCCTCGAAGCTTTGGAAAATTATAGAGCAAAATTTTAAAGGGGCGGTACGACATTGCTCTTTAAATGTTGCTAGAATTGTTCAATGACTTTTTTAGACCGATATAGAAGGGCAGGGGGGGATATTTGCAACGGCCTTAAGGAAATTTTGAAAAAGTGGTTTTTCAAAGGATTGATTAAGGGGTTACATACATGTAGAAAATCTAAAAATTTTACATGACTGAAAATTTATTAGATCCATAAAAAAGATGATTTCCCTGATTGAAAAGTCCGTCCGACGTCCGTCGTTTGTCGTACGTGCAATCGTACGACGTCGCACGACAATGTCGTGCGACATTCGCACGAATGTCATACGTTTTTGCACCAAAATGTCGTATTTGTCGTTCGATCGATCATCGAAATTGTTCGACAATGTCGTACGACATTCGACCGACGTCGCACGGTTTTGTTATTTAGGATGTCGTGCTATTGTCGTGTGCTGTCATTTCGGAATTTTTTGGTTATTTTCGAAATAAAATTCATTTTTTTTTGTTGTTTTGCTGATTTTTATTGATATCTATTAGTTTTCACTGGTTTTCCAAATATTCACTATCACTGCAGTCACAATTTTCCAAATTTCGCTTAATGATGGCCAATCCGGTAGAATTCGTGTGCTGCCCCGTGAGTAGTTCGTTCACCTCCGAGCAATTCCAGCTCAAATCAGGAATTTTTCTGGTACTTTTGTACCCGACCCTCTCCGATTTCAATGAAAGTTTTTAGACATGTTATCCTAGGCCTATATAAGCCATTTTTGTGTATATGGAGCCAATAGTACTCGAAAATAACATTTGAGAAGGGCGTAAGGTATTTAAATATTTTTGTATTTTGCAATTTAAAAATTACTGTGTCTCGAAGCCATTGCGTCGTATCAAAAAGTGGTCCAAGACAAACTTGTAGGAAATTGGATGGGCTTTCTGAAAAAAAATACACTGAAACAAAAATACACGCCACTTCTATGAGATTTTTTGATTTTTAAGTCTAAAACTTAAATTTAAAGGTGTTGTCACGATTTTTTTTCGTTCAAAATTTTTGAGGAAATAGCCTAAGATGTTACCAAAAGACTGACGAAAAATGCAGGATGGTATGTCTCTCCTAAAAAAATACAAAAATCATTTACTAAAACTGTTTTTTTGAAAAGTGGTCTAATCGTCAAAATTTTAAAAAACTAATAGTGGGAATCGGTTTCCCAGACAATTTTACATAAAAGTCTCCATATTGACCATTCTCCTATGTCCAATCCTTGGGAAGATACAACGGTTTTAAAAATAAAAATGATGAAAAAATGGGTTTTTTTGTGGTTTTTGGCAATTTCTATATGACAGACTTGGTTTTTCAGTCTCGTAAATATTTTTACCGGAAAGCTCGTCCAATTTCCCATAAGTTTGCCTTTGACAGCATTTCAATTGGATGTAAGGGCTTACAGTTATAAGCTTAATTACATTGTTAATAACTGAAAAGGGAATATTTTTTCAGTGTGGTAGAAACCTGGATAATAAATTAGCTTACGTAAATATCAAAACGAGTCAAATCAAAAAGCTGTCAAAGGCAAACTTATGGGAAATTGGACGAGCTTTCCGGTAAAAATATTTACGAGACTGAAAAACCAAGTCTGTCATATAGAAAATGCCAAAAACCACCAAAAAACCCATTTTTTCATCATTTTTATTTTTAAAACCGCTGTATCTTCCCAAGGATTGGACATAGGACAATGGTCAATATGGAGACTTTTATATAAAATTGTCTGGGGAACCGATTCCAACTATGGGTTTTTTTTTAAATTTTGACGTTTAGACCACTTTTCAAAAAAACAGTTTTAGTAAATGATTTTTGTATTTTTTTAGGAGAGACATACCATACCAGTGTCATCATACACTGTGTCGAGCGA